>NW_015644118.1:1071570-1136570 GCF_001515625.1 Sinocyclocheilus rhinocerous
TGGAATGTTTGCATTTTAAAAAAATTGTAAACGGATTATTTAAATGAACCTGTGAAAACAAAAGAGGTTATAAAATAATACAAATATTAATATAAAATAAAATAAATAAAAATGAATAATTAAAAATATTTAATAAAATTACATATGAATATTATAAAATAAATAACGATAACAATAATAAACACAATGAAAATTAATAATATGAAACAATAATAATATAAATAAAAATATTAAATAATAATAAATAAAATAATATATAAAAAAATTAATCCATGCTTTCAATCAACCCATTCTACCCATTTATCTTTTGGACTGATTCATGGATCAGTATTATACTAGTAGTTGGCAACTAGTGAGTGAGTATTATGAGTGAATAGGTGAATCATTCACAAAGATAAAAAAAAAAATCAAACATCATAACAACTCTACATAAAAATGCAGATTTTAACAGTATGGCAGTTAAACAATTAGAATTATTCAATTGATCAATGTAACTTTTTAAAATGAAGGGTAAGAAAACAAGACTAATGCAATGAAAAGAGTTTATTCATTCAGACAGACAGCAAATGATTAATTCTTGAAGATGCTGCAAGTCTGTATTTACAAAGAAAAACCTATCCCTATCATTATTTTAATAGAAAATGTTTTTATAATCATTTATTATTTGGACAGATTCATTCATCCAGAATTTGGAAGATATTTTGCTCTTACTGCGGGACTTTTCAGGGTCGATAAAAATAAATCACAGAGCAGCAAGTTTCTTTCACGGCTTTGAAGTTACGCAAGTCTCACGTAGCAGTGTGCAGTTATGCAGTATTTATCACAATGCATACTCTGTCTGTCTGTGAACTCTTCTCTCAGGGGTTTAAATTAGTCCCGCTCCAGGGATAATCCTGAGCTGGGGACTAACCAAGCACAGCACTCACTGCTTGGTACCAACTCAGCCACTTCACATTTCCTAATGACCCAATTTATCCCTCCTCTTCATCTTTACCCTCTCCCCCTTGCTGCATTTTCTCTCTCTTATACATCATCCTCTTTTCCACCTTTCATCCTTCTCTTGTTTTCACTTATTATTCCTTCATTCTGCTCCTGTTACTCCCTAATGGGGCCTTGCTTTTCATGCGAAAAATGCATATGTAGATGTAGACATACAGTGTACAGGTTGGCCCTATTCAACATACAGCCAGGAATATATAGTGAAATGGAGCGTGCCAGATATTACCTCTAGGGCAAGACGATAGACTGGATTTGAAGGTTACTGTGGTATAAAGAAAAGATAAAAATGCAAATATAAAGAGAAAAAGACAAGAGGAGGGAAGGAAAGAGGGATAAAAAGGAATAACATACATAGAGACATAAATCAATGCTACGAACAGGCTCACAAAAAAAATTACTTACACAATAACAACAACAACTGGATGGAAATGTGAGAATGTGTGCAAGAACTAGCAGAGAGTAGAATTCAGTCAGTCATTAAGGAGACAACTTACAAAAAATAACTATGGTATTTGGTTTTTTGGACATGGTACCCTGAAAAACCTTGCTTTTTTTGTAGTGGCATAGTAGTAATGTCATGATATTCTAGTTTAAAATACCTTGAAGCACCATTTAAATTACCAATGCACTGATATCAAAATTCTGGCTTGTACTGATAAGCCTATAATTATTTTAATGTCATTTTAATGGTAGAGAATCGATAAACAGCTTAAAATTCCACATTACTTCACAAGACTTAAAACTAAAATCAATTGTTTTAAATGCTAGAAATTAATTCGGGCATCACAACATTATAATGTAGAGTATAACATGAATATTCATTTTTTGGAGAACTGCTAAAGGTTACATTTAACAGTGTTACTAATTATTAACTTTTTGGTGATTTACGATTAACTTTAGGTGAGCGTTACATGACAGCAAGGGTAATCTAAATGAAAAAAGTCATGAACATTACTCCAGTCTGCACTGTCACATACTTAGAAAAATAAAACTATGTGTATGACAATGGTCTGTTTTTGTGTGTGCGAGTGTTGGATCTATTCACGCATCCCTCTCTGTGTGAGACCAAGTCGACGCACAAAACCAGCATGAGACATCTTATTTTTTGAGTGTCTAGCAATTTTAAAGCCATGTTTAATGAAGCAGAATGCTGCCATTATGTGCTTATGCAGAATCATTAGTCACCTCTAGCATTCCGCAACATCACACCTGAACCCTAATCTATAACAGTCCCTGTTCAAAAACATACCTTGCTTTACCCTCAGCCCGCATGGATGAACACACCACTACCCGCTGAAATGTAAACATTCTCACGTACTGCACAGTGTCAACTTTGCTATTTCTTGTAGGCAATGTTTCCAGAATGAATCCACATGCCACACATCCTCAGAACTTCATAACACACACATTCTAAGAATTTCACTTAACTGTACACTGTCATTTCACTGAATATGGAGTTTATGTATTGGCAATGGCAGCAGGAGTTTAATTCGCTGACTCTGGTTATGTTGCTTGGTTTTAAATGGCCCATGTCTATTGGGAGCTCACACTAGAATAACATTATTGCTTGACTTGCCTTTTGGTTGTTTCTGAGAAAAAAAAAAAAGTTGCGAGGGAAATTTGCAACGCAAAATCAGGCCTTTTTAAAGCACAGTAAGCATAATCGAGCGTGATAGACTATGACGGCATCTCCCGGCCGGCACGCTCACCTCGACATTACAGAAGTAAATAAGCTGTTGAAAATGGTTGGCATTGTGTAAGCATGTATAATATTGAAATAATGTGAACCCATGACCTTTTCTAAGAGTCTTGAATACATTAAAAACCATCTGGCATAAATATGCAGAGGGGAATTAAGCATAATGTACAGTAGGCTACAGTACATTACTTTGCATGCAATCACATATTTTGTAAACATTCTCCTAGCCTTGGAGCTAAAGAAACACACAGAAGAGGTCTTTGTGTTCTTTTGTTTTGCTGCAACCATGAATTTGAGATTTAATAATGCGACTTTTCATTATAAAGCTTTATTATGGACTTTAAATTTACCCCGGCTGTATTACTATCCATTTTTTATCTTAATTAAAATGTTTAATGATTATCTTCGAGACATAGTCTGGTAACAAGATGAGACTCTGCCCTAGGGTTAAGCTCTCTGGTTTAATTAAAAGTCCATGCAATGATGTGGCCGAACAGTTCCTAAATACATTATCCAAATCTTTGTCTTTATGACAGCCGTTCATTAGGACCTTATTAGCTGCAAAAGTTTGAGGTTATTTATGTCACAGTTTGGAGCTGTAATTGCATTCATGAACCTTGCAATCAGCTGTCACTGCTGTGTTCAGAGTTCGTTCACACTTCATGAACAAAGTTAGAATCAATCTCTCAGATAAACTTGCCTGACCTCCGGCTGACTGGGTCAAATGCTGGATCAGTACACAGACACAGTGCAAAGGGGAGACCAGGGCTAGCCATGACACTTTTTACTCAATATCAATTTCTGTATAGACACATACATTAAAGTCTTGGCTACAAAAAGCCTATTGATCATTTCCACTGTCATTGGCCAGGAAAAAGAAAACAGTTCATTTAACACCATTGATCTTTTGTGACGACGTGCCCCAATAGCTGGCAATGTTGTCACACTATATGCAGTAAACTTTCACAATGGAACCAGTCCATTATAGGCTTCTAAACAGTAAAACAATTATGAAAAACAAATTCAGAAAACAAAAAAAATGTATAAGGTAATGTAGACCAAAACAATATTTTCATATCTTTGTACAAATTGTATGAAATTGTAATTTGTGACAACTTGTCCCAACCTAACATTTAGACAAATCGCCACTTTGGAATTACACGGTTCTATCTGCATTCTGAGTGGTTTTGAGATATTGAGCTTCAAAGTTTTTGCATTCCATATACTTTGTAGATAGAAACTTTTTTTTCTTTTTATTAAATAAAAAGTCCCTAAATACACAACTTCAAAAACATCACAATGTAAATAAGCTGTCACAAAATAAGAATATGTGAATAACAGATAGAACATTATAATAACCTTACTAAAAATAATAAGAAAAAAACAAGAGACAGTTTGAAAAATACTGTTGTTATTGTTAAGTAAAACTATTAAAATTAGTTTTCATGAATTGAAATAAAGCAGAAATAAAATAAGACATAAATATTAGATGAAAATGAAAATGAGAAATGTCGCCATGGCAACTAGCTGAAATAAAAAAGCTGAAGTACTAAAATTACTAAAGGTAAAATTGAAATAAAATAAATGAAATCTAAACAGAAATATTTAAACAAAAATGACAAAAGCACATAAAAATGATTAAAACTTAAACTAAAAATAAAATAAACTGAAAATAAAAAAATATGACTAAATACTATAATAATAAAATTAATATAAAAATAATACTAGTACTAGCTAAAGAAAACAAATTTATGACCTCTGACTTTTGACATAAAAATGTATAGTTACTGAGACATAGCCCTGTGTGACAACTAACCCCTATAGTTTTAACCATACTGATATCTGCTAAATACATGTAAAAAATTGTCAACATATGTTTTTCCATTACTTGCCCTCATCAAAATAACCAATTTCAACTTTTTTTTTTTTTTAAGTTATGCCAGATTCAGCTCAATTTTTTTAAGTCAGTTTAATATAATGTTGAAATGATACAGCCAATTTGATTATACTTAAACATTTAAGACGGCAACTAAACTTTTTACATTGTGCAATCATAGATAAATGCAGAGTAATGTGTCTGTTCCAGACAGTCACATTCACAGGAACACATGCACGTCTTAAACATCATCAACACGCTCATCTCACATGCTAATCCAAACATATTTAGACAGATTATCACCTACTCAGATTATCAAAGGAGGGTCACTTTCTACAGTCAATCCACACATTCTCTCAGAGGAGGAATTGATTTTAGAAGACTGACTCAAGTGGTTCTGGATTGTACGTTTTTCTCTCCTCATTCTGAAGGTAAGCTGAAAAAACAATGTAGTAAGATTTTAGAGGCATCTTGCATAAATTCTCTACTCGCAAAAAGCTCTTTTGTGGTTACAAACGGGCCCAATTGACTTCAAACGTCAACAACAAAGCATGTTCAACAGTAACATATCAGGCATATGGTGACAGCCATAGCGGCAATCTTTTTCAAAAGCTTTGCTGTATTAGTACAGAAACTGACAGGAAGAGAAGCAGTCAGATCGCAATTACTGAAACATATGCAGAAAATAATTGCAGTAATGTTAAGGACATGAATGTCAGCCATAGAGAAGTGATGAGCCTTTGAATGCAGTCAATCAGATGTAAAGTTGGTCTATGTAAACAGCAGGTACTCTAAACACAGCAGCTGATAGTGGATTGTCAGGGGCTGCCAGGCCGAGCAAGATAAATCCCATCACTGCGTGGCCGTAATGGCAAAGGAGGGGGCCGGCCTCATTTCAGCGCCATGACACAAAATCGGTAATGGGGATCGATCATGCCTATCTGAGCGTTTGTTCTGTGGCTTGTTTTCAGATGTAACCCAGGAAAGTTCTTGCAATATGTGATTGATCTGATGCCAAAGGCCTTGTGATGGATCTCACGAGAAGATCACAAAACAAGACAGAAATACTGTAGTAAACAAGGGGCTTTTAATAACTATTTTAAACCGTACATCCTTAACACACAAGCACACAAACATATACTACTTAAAAGTTCAAAAGAAATTTGAAAACTGTCCTTTTCAGAAAGGACACATTAAATTGATCAAAAGTGACAATGATATTTCACAATATTACTGTTTTTACAAAAAAAAAAGAAGCCTTGGTGAGCATTAGAGACTTCTTATTAAAGACCCCAAACTTTTGAACGGTACTGATTAACGCACGGGGGGCCCAGCTGAAATACTGTTCCCCCGGGAATGCGATTTCAACCGAGGGGCCATAATACGGTCCCAGTACTGTATGCTTTTTTTTTCTTCTTCTTAAACCTTAATCTAAACCACACTTTTTGCATTTTTACATATACATGATGACATTTAGTATGTTTATTAAGCCATTTCCTTAAGGTTTAACTAAGGTCTAACATAATGTAAACAAAACCTAGCTCTCCTTACAAATAACCTCAGTTATGCAACATATATGTTTCAACTTCTGTCATATCTATGGAAGCATGTTTCCACCCTAGAGTAAAAAATAAAACAATAAGTCACCATGAAACGGATAGATAAGACTTCCACAGCTGAGTTTCTTCCTATTGGTTTTAATGTATTAGGGTGTTTTCCTTGCAACTGGCTGCTTAGTAACAATACATACTGTGAAAAGTGCTATACAAATAACTGAATTCAATTTGATTTTTGACATTGAAAAAAGTTAAAAGTTTATCAAAGTTCTAACACCAGCAACACTTCTATTCAGCTGTCAAACAGTAAGACAAAGCCATTTGAAAGCCTGTATCTGATGCCCTTGGCTGGACAGATATCTCAATGTGATCGAGTCTTTCAGGGTGCAAAAGATTTCTATCTCTGAAGCAGATCAATGTTCGATCTAATCTGCATCTGTCAGATGCAGTCATTTTTGGAAGGCCAGCCCTGAAAGGTGGCAGCCATGAAAATTTTTTTACTTCATGAGCTCAGCAAAAAAAGAAAAAAGAAAAAAGAATAAAAGAAAATAAAACTAGGTGGAGGAATGTCACCGTTTTCAGCATTCCAGCAAACCAATCATCTCATATGTAATTTTAGAAGTAATTAATTTCTGTGTATCACAATTCACATAAAAAAAGGTTCGGTATCTTATCGTAATTAGGGGGAAAATGGAGCAGTCTTGTCTTTTTTGCCCCAGCACAGCTTTGGCTCTCTGACGATTCTATCAGTTTGTTCCATAATTATCCCAACACTCCTCCGTTAAATTATTCCAATTAGAGGAATTAGGAGCTGAAATTGCTTGTGTCAACGTGCAGAATTACAGCAATTGGTCACTTAGTTTAATAACTCTTTTAGATTAGTGAGGCAGGTTTTTCTTCTCGGTGAGAGTCACTAGTGCGCTGAAATAAATTCACCAAATTACCCAGAGCAGACGGAGCCCACGTACTGTCTTTTAGTACGTTTCATCTCATTTGAAATATGAATAATCAGTTTGCTGAGACTATGTGCCATGAAGACTCAAACGTAATTAGAAATTTTCTGAAGCATTTATTTAACATTTTCTTCAGATTTAATTTGAGTCAACATACTGATTTATCAAAGCCACCCTTTTCAATTCAAGCAAATAAATAATTATGTGGACATGAGATAATGATTTAAATTTAATTATTGTATATTTTATCTTTAGCCTATATTAATTTAAAGCTTCTCCTAAGAAAAAAGTCCATGTTGTACAAAACAATTGCTGTATCAACAAGACGAACAATGCAATTGTTTCGCTAATATTAATAATGAAGTTCGCAGAGATCATTTTCACTACAGTTGCAACGATACATACTTGGAGAGCTTGAGTCCATGGAATAATACAGGGGAAACATCAAAATAGTGCCAGTTTCCTTTACATGTCTTTATTAAAGCTATATGAACCAAACCCACCAGCTAACACATTACACAACATTACAAACTTTAATTTAAAGCAAAAAGGCATTTGAAAAAATAAAAAAATAAAAAAATCGAAGATTAAAGAAAGGAAAGAACTACAATCCCATAAAGCATTGTGAATGAACTACAATCCCATTAAGCATTGCGAATGGAAATTGAATTAAAAGGAAATAAAAAATAAAAAATGTATATATTAATATATACATTTAAAAATGCATATATTTATTTTTTAAATTAATATAAAAATCTATATATTTATTTAAAAATGTTGATTATGCATAGAAACAACATATCTTGACATTTATTGAAATATATACAGAAACACAAATATGCATAAAAGCAATTATTTAAGTAGTTTGACAGCGTAAGAAGACTGACTTGTCATTCGCAGTGCTTCATGGGAATAGGCGAGAATTTAGGAGCTTTGATTATTCTTTAATTCTTTGATTGGTGGAGATTTCTTTGCAGAATACTGGGTAATGCAGTTTTTCATTAATAAATCCATTGTTGAACAAGATTTTAAAAAAATCAAAATTGAAAAAATGCAGGATGATAGCTCCAACAAAGGCACATACCAACTTTATAGCTCTTTAAAGATTTACAAGTTATCTTTTTAAATTCAATTCCCCGATGGATAATTTTTTTTTACTTCTGGACTCTGATTGTTGCACTCTATGCAGTATATGTGGATTTGGTCTTGGACTATTGTGAGATCTTGGACTAATCTGAAATTTGAAGTAAAAGTCGCACTTTGCTATTCATTCAATATTGTTGAAGTCTAAGAGAAACTATCAAGACATTTTGGTATTTTCTTCTCTATTTTAGCTTTTTTTATTTTTTTTATTCCCAAACCAATGAATGGAGCACAACAGATTTATACAGAATCAAATTGCCAAGACATTAAGAAATAAATGTTTTCGTGTGAATGATTCACTCATTTTGAATTAATGCATGTTGCTTGTGAGGAGCCATTGACAATTTCGGTTCTAATTACTTGTTTAATGGGCAGATGACAGACAGAGGTTCACTGTTTTCTTGGGCATATTAAACTGTTGATTGTAATTTATAGGCTGTCTGTGCGCCTGTCGACCTCCATTGTAATCTAATTCAGTGCTCGGAGGAACGGTCCGTCCTCTTGGATCTGCCGCTAACGTGCGTTTGATTATGCCGTGTGTCCTTCTCTTTAAACAGAAACCTTTCTACAATGGGAAAACAATGGCATCAAACTGTTGCCATTTGAAGTGGTCATTGTAATTCCAGCCTATGACCTTTCTGACCATTATAATGCCAGGAAGTGACCCAGTGGCCATTTTCGTCTTTGGAATGAGGCCTCTGCCCAACCGCTGAAATCTAGGGTAAAACAGGTTGCAGTAACTTGGCCAGAAAACTGCCGTTATGTTTTATACGTCAACTTCAATGGGCTGGGCATGGTTGCATCAATGTTTCATGAAAAATTATGTAACTACACTGTCAATGTGGACGAACTGGCATATGAGATGAGAAAGAATAACATGAGTAAACTTCTCTGAACATCTAAAATCTTCCCTTTCTCCTTCTCATTATCTACTAGCATGTCTCAGAGAAGTAAAACTTCTTCAAAAGAAAGGTATGGGTGGCTCTAAATCAATACTTGCATCGATTGAGATGAAGTGCGGAGTGGTCACTTCCGCTCTTCTTTCCCTTTAACAGCTCCTCTGGTCCTCCAGCATCCACATCAGATGCTCATCCTCCACGCTCTGCTCTTCGTAGCTCCTCAAAAGACTCGAAAAACTCAGGTCACAGGGGCTCATCTGGCAGCCAAGAATGCCGCGGCAGTAGATCTTTCAGCCAGAACTCAGCTATCGCTGCAGCATATACACAGTACCTCAACACTCTCTTTGGACAGGTGAACTAGAGTAGATCTCTAGATGTATTCTTGCTGGTTTTTTTGAATGATCTACATGTAAATTACTACAATCATTTTGAACAGGTTATAACTAATAAAACTAATATAAAAGGCACCATAGTAATAACATGCTATTTTTCAGTGTACCTTGGAGCAACATTTAAATTATGGCAATCACCCTTACATGTAATATTACAGTATTTTTTTTATTGTAAATGTGATTTTTTTAAAAGAATATTTTCATTTTTAAGTTTAAGTAATTTTCTTTTGTTTTCCCATTTTTATTAATTTATTATTTTTTAATATTTCTATTTAGCTTTTAATTTTTTTTTACTTTTAATTTTAGTCATTTTAAAAACTTAAAAATTGTATTTCAATTCTTGCCAAGGCAACATCTCTAATTTTCGTTTATGTTTAAGTTTTTCATATAATATTTATAATATCATATTTTATATGAAATTATAATATATTAAAATATCACATCTAGTATTTTATTTTATTTCAATCGTCGAAAACTATTTTTCATAGTTTTAGATTCCAATAACAAGACTGATTCTGCATTATTGTATTTACAATCTGATACATCACTGGACCACAGTATCACCACATTACTGAAAAATAAATAAATAAATACATAAATAAACAAACCACAAGCAGGTCTTAGTTGGCTTAAGATGGTCTCCTATCTAAGCCAAGCAGGTGTACAGCTGGTTTAGTGGGGTGACCAGTCAGACTGACCAAGCTGAAAAGTGCCCAAAATCACTCTAAAACCAGTCAGAGAGATCAACTAAAACCAGCAAACTAGCTTAGACTACTTTGAGATGTGTTTAGACAGGTGACCCATTTATAGGTGCCTAAAGTTAGCCTGTTTGTTTGACTTATTTTGCATTGAGAAAATATTGCCGCCTGTCAACACACTACCTTCCTTCTCAATCAGGTCAGTAACAAGTGCCAAGTCAAAAAATTATTTTGGTACACTGAAGCTCAGACCTAAGCTAGCATCTTGCTTCTGCTTTTAAAACCGACGCTATGAATCTGTTACGAGTTACTGAATCAGTCATTTAAACTCAGAGGCGCTTGATTATATTTTCAAGAGTACGTCTGGAGATCAGAGAGAGCCAGCGAGCAAGTGAAAGCCAGAAGATGGAGACGCTGTAGAATAGTAAGAGAGAGATAATGGATAGAGTCTAAGAGACAAACAAGACAAAGGTGCTCCGACACAAAATGGAGAATATACCCATGTATGCACAGCCTAAAGCTTCATTGCTTCTGCTCGACAGAACTAGAGGGATGAATGAAATAAAAACAGATAGACAAGGGACCCTATTAGCATATATCCAAGGGTAAATAGCCTTAAGCAACTCACCAAGTTGCATAACCGCTACCTCTGCCAGAGAAGTCTATGAGTAATGCATTATTTTTAATAATAAATATGTGTTTTTGGGAATTTGGAGGTCAAAAGTCCAATGAATGCAGTGAATGAAATATTTGAAGGACAGCAATGCCCTTGGGTATCAGCTTTACAAATCAATTAATAAAAGTTTTAATATACATACTCATGCCACATTGGATTAACATTGCAGTTACGAGGTTATCTAGTTGGCTAAGTGCAGGAACAATGTCGTTAGGTGAAATTAAAGTTGATAAGTGTCATTTGTTTTGATGCTAAAATACTTATATCTAATATTTTATTTTATATCAGCTTTATTTCAGTTATTGAAAACTATTTTTAATAATTTTTAGTTTACAACAACACTGATTCAGCATCATGGTATTATCATTTGATACCATCACTGCACCATATTATCACCATATTACTGAAAAAAAAATAAATAAATCAGTCCATCCTAAACAGGTCTTAGCTGGCTTAAGATGGTCTCCTATCTTGGCCAAGCTGGTGTTTAGCTGATTTAATGTGTGTTGGTCTCCCAGACTGACCAGGTTGAAAAGTGTCTAAAACCAGCCTGAGAGATCAACTAAAACCAGCTAACTAGCTTAGAATGGTTTAAGGTGTTTTTAGACACATGGACTTTTTTATAGCCGTCTAGCTAGTTTGTTTGACTTATTTTTATTATTTAAACCGATATATCCAGGATGGCACATCAATGCGTCTTTATTTAGCATGAAGTCAGGTTCATAATCTGATACGTCTGCGGAGAAAATATTGCCGCCTGTCAACACACTACCTTCCTTCTCAATCAGGTCAGTAACAAGTGCCAAGTCAAAAAATTATTTTGGTACACTGAAGCTCAGACCTAAGCTAGCATCTTGCTTCTGCTTTTAAAACCGACGCTATGAATCTGTTACGAGTTACTGAATCAGTCATTTAAACTCAGAGGCGCTTGATTATATTTTCAAGAGTACGTCTGGAGATCAGAGAGAGCCAGCGAGCAAGTGAAAGCCAGAAGATGGAGACGCTGTAGAATAGTAAGAGAGAGATAATGGATAGAGTCTAAGAGACAAACAAGACAAAGGTGCTCCGACACAAAATGGAGAATATACCCATGTATGCACAGCCTAAAGCTTCATTGCTTCTGCTCGACAGAACTAGAGGGATGAATGAAATAAAAACAGATAGACAAGGGACCCTATTAGCATATATCCAAGGGTAAATAGCCTTAAGCAACTCACCAAGTTGCATAACCGCTACCTCTGCCAGAGAAGTCTATGAGTAATGCATTATTTTTAATAATAAATATGTGTTTTTGGGAATTTGAAGGTCAAAAGTCCAATGAATGCAGTGAATGAAATATTTGAAGGACAGCAATGCCCTTGGGTATCAGCTTTACAAATCAATTAATAAAAGTTTTAATATACATACTCATGCCACATTGGATTAACATTGCAGTTACGAGGTTATCTAGTTGGCTAAGTGCAGGAACAATGTCGTTAGGTGAAATTAAAGTTGATAAGTGTCATTTGTTTTGATGCTAAAATACTTAATATGTAGAAAGTAAGCAATTTAAAGATTATTTATGGTGCAATAAAAAAATTAAGATGATTTGATTAAAAATCCAGACCAATCTGACACAGAAACACTGGCTCAACCAATAGCATGTGTTAGGGGTAGGACTATATGTTTAATGTCCTATATGGAAGACAGAAAAGATAATAAAATAACACATTTTAAATACTAAACTGATAAATATTAAATAAAATTTCAATACAGTTAAGAGGGCCAAGACTGCGGGAGGTCCAAGCAACATGTAGGACAGGCCAAAAATCACAATTTTAAGAGGTTAACCAGACAGATTTATTTTAAACTACAGTATAGCTACCTTTCATGCTAAGTTAATTTGGACATATGCTTTTTTCCCTACGAGAACAAAAACACTGGATTTGTAAGACAGGAGAGCATTCAGAAAACCAGCTTGAAACCGAAATTTCAAACTGCTTGAAATTTCATTTCATGAAGCTATTGGCTCAAATGTTTTTTTTCAATAAATTATTATATAGTCAAAGACTATATGTGAAATCCGTTAGACTATACCGTGAAGCTACAGGCCAAGTTTGCATAAAAAAAAAATAGAATAAACAGTTTAATAATAATCACATGCCATTTAAAAAAATTAATAAATGTGCATGCATTTGCATGTTTATGCCCAGTGCAAATGCATCTATTTCTGAAAGTGCTAGCAGATACATACTGTATGTTTGTTATTAAGTCAAACATTTTTAAGTCAACTTTATTTGTATAGCGTATATGCATGTGTATTTGTATGATTTTAATATATTAAAGCATGCATATGTCCATGAATCTAAATAAAACTGTATGAGAGGATATATTTACGAAATACAGCAATAATAATATAGTTTCTAAACCGTTTCTTTGCTAAACGTTCTTTCTCTTTTTCCTTTAATACACATTGCCCCTTAACCATATACACATTTTATGTTTGCAAAACGAGTTAATTTTTTCCCTGAATCTCTCTGCCGTTCATTGTTTGTATTAGCGTTGATGTGAGGCATGGTAGGGCATGTTATGGTGTAATCCAATTATACAACCCCCCCCACCCCCACTCTATGCGTCATTGTGCCACTGAGCAGCATTGATAAGCATACTAACATAAACCTCAGTTATTAGTGATTAAAAATGGGCGATGTCTCTAAGGACGTTCAGCTCTCATGCTGTAATAATTTCCATATTTAGCTGTTTTTGTCACGATTTTTTCCCCTCATTGTCATTTTGCTCTCTCGTCTCTCTGTCCTTCTACCTCTCTCGGACTCTCTCGGACTCTCTCTCTCCCATTTACTTTCACCAGGACAGAGATTTACTGCCAGAGGAACTAGATGGTATGTACAGAATATGCATATTTAATATCCGAGACAGTGCACAGAGCCTAGACAGACACAATTCAATTGCTACAACACATTCAGCATAACCCTCATTGTCATTTTGCTCTCTCATCTCTCTGTCCTTCTACCTCTCTCGGACTCTCTCTCTCCCATTTACTTTCACCAGGACAGAGATTTACTGCCAGAGGAACTAGATGGTATGTACAGAACATGCATATTTAATATCCGAGACAGTGCACAGCGCCTAGACAGACACAATTCAATTGCTACAACACATTCAGCATAAGAAAAATAACTGACAAAATTCAATAACAAATAAAAATGGATTGGTATTGTCATGAATGGTGAATGGCATACAGCGGATGAAGACGTAAGCAGCATTAATAATACCAGAGCAGTGAGTCAGCCTGTGCTGATGGTCCTATACCAGCTTAAGCTGCACAGTCCTATAGATTATATAACTGGTACAGTATGTGGCATAATGTAAATGTCCTAATGTAAGTTTAAAACCATGATCTGTGTGATTTTGTAATTTCATTAACATTAAAATAAACATGTTAATTAAACAGGAGTAGCACATTATAATTAACAACAAAGCACAATAAAAAAAAAATACAAATTTAAAATACATTTTAAATACTAAAACTAATAAATACAATTTGGATAGATCTAAGAAGGCTAAGACGATTAATGTGGGACAAAATCCATATATATATATATACGTGTATGTGTGTGTGTGTGTACACACACACCATTGTCCATTCATAACACCTAAGCCAAATATGGTATACTGCAAATTGAAGAAAAGTTGGCAGTGTGGTTAAATGTGATTACATTTCGTTTCCTTTCAGAGCTGCATGTAGCATTTAAAGAGTTTGACTATGACCAGGATGGGTATTTGCACTACAAAGATGTCGCAGACTGCATGAGAACCATGGGATACATGCCAACAGAGATGGAACTGATTGAGATCATTCAGCAGATAAAAATGAAATGTGTGTGTGTGTGTTTCTATTTATACTCTAACCTTTTGACCTACACTACAGTTTAAAGGTGTGAGGTCAGTAAGATCTTTTTAAAAGTTTTAATACTTTTATTCAGCAAGGATGCATTAAACTGATCAAAAGTGACAGTAAAGACATTTAAATTGTTACAAAAGATTTCAATTTCAAATAAATGCTGTTCTTTTGAACTTTCTATTCATCAAAGAATCCTGAAAAAACCTGTAGCAGTGTTTCCACACAAATATTAAACAGCACAACAAATCAGCATATTAGAATGATTTCTGAAGGATCATGTGACACTGAACACTGGAGTATTGGCTACTTAAAATTTAAAATCTATTAAAATATATTAAAATATTACTGTTTTTACTGTATTTACTGTATTATAAATGCAGCTTTGATGAACATAACAGACAACCATAAAAAAATCGAACCAATCCCAAACATCCCAAACTATAAGAATAGAGTTTAAGGCATTTATATGACCAACACAGTATTGGGTTATTATTAAGCATAATCTATGTAAGATGATATATGTAACCACACTCATTGATTCTCCAGTTATCAGCCACTTTTATGTATTTCCAGCTCGGATATATTTTTCGTTTGTACCTTAAATGTCTCCAGTCTCTCCTTTATTCTTTCATTCTGTCATGATATGTCTTGCCCACCTCTCTCTCTCTCTGGGCTGTTTGGTAGTGGGCGTGTCTGAGTGTCATCTCATCTCGATTACCACAGTTGTGATTCATGACAAGTGACTCTCTGCCTGGAGACGGGATTACAGCCCTTGTCGTCACTGGAACTGCATTGTGCCTCATTGCCCGGCAACCAGAGATGATTGTATCCCTGGAACGCTTGTGATATGCACATCCACATGACCTGCACACTACATCAGATTAATATCAGTCTGGATTTAAACTTTCTATTACTTCGTCCTCACTAAGTGCGCACAAAAGCAAACATACAGCACAAGGTCCAATCTGCCAACGGAATTTTCAGTTGGTGCATTTTAATGACTCTGACGCTCAGACAGTTCACTTCCTTACTGATATGGCTCAGATGACTAGTTCACTGACTGAACAGTAGGTTGTCATGGAACAATAGGGGGTGTTCACTAAGAACACATTTTTGTATTCCACTGCAGCGCTTTTACATTCACTAGACAAATGTGTTTGATCGTTGCGCTTGTGTATATTGCGTCTATTTTATTGCACATGTTCTAAAAAACACGGCGCTGAAGTAAAAAAACTGCAACTTTTTTTTTTTTTTTCATTCCACTGCCCAGCGTCTTGTGTTTTTAAACACAAAAATGTGTTTTATGTAAATCATTCCTTAGGGGGCTATTCACACAGAACATTGCATTTCACTGTGTTGCTTTTCCATTGTTTTTCTATGTAAACATGTGCTAGATGGAAGTGATTATGCTTGCATCTTGCATATTTTGCAGCATCTTGTACAAAAAAATGTAAAGAATTTTGTGGGTTTTTTTTCTTTCCACTGACATGTCTTGCATTTTTAAAAGTAAAAACTTCTGTGTGAATGGCCCCTTACTGTGTTCTTTTTGATTTTTAAAAAGGTTAGTTTCAAGGTCACTGTTTTTGATATTACACCTTGTCGTAAAATGTATATCTGCAACAGAGTTTCATATTTTTGCTATAAATGTTATTTTAATTTAATTTAGTTTGAAATATAATAGGATTGCAGGGTGCTCATTTAGAAGACAAAAAAATTAGGTTTTATATTATAGATAGTCGGCTGTTTTCTCACAACTTTCCTTTAAAAAAGCGGTTCTTTATGTGGGGGAATTGTCGGTTGAAATATTTATTAAGTGTCTCTAAAATGATCAAAATGCAGAATATTTGTTTCAGAGCAAAAAGGACTTTGGTCATTTTTGCTACTCTGTCCTTAGGAGGCAATTATAAGAAAGTTATTTGTATTGTATGTATATTTTAAACAGATAATAGAGCCGAGTAAAGGGTCAGTGGGGTTAAACGCCTTTGCACAGAACCAACCACTAACTGTCATACAAATGCAAATTAATCATGATGTTGAAAGACAGACTAGCTCATAACAGCGATGACCTCTGCCTCTGAGACCCCCTCGTGGAACTGTGATTAACAAGCCCGCAAGTGTCTTTGTGTGTCTGTTTCCTCCTCCGTAGAGAGAGAGAGACAGTGAAAGATGGAGAGATGGGAGGTGAGAAGAGGGCGAGGCTGTATTGGAACGACATGCTGGCTCGTTAATATGACACTGTGCATTTCATTTAAACATAATTAGGATATGGTGAGGCTCGACAGTCACACACACATACTAGAAACTTTTATTTTCATAAAGTTGCCAGATGACAGTATTAGTCAAATTTTGGTTTTAGAGGTTGTTCAAACATAGCGTATTTTTGTATTCCACTGCACTGCTTTGTTGTTTTTCTATGTAAACATGCTCTAGATGGGCGTCTTTGAATGTTGCGTTCTCGTCTTGTGCATGAAATGGCATTTAAAAAAACAACAACATTCAAGTTAAAAGTTTAGCTTAAAAAAAAACATCTATAGACCTTGATTTTTTTTCATTTCACTGCCTGCAAAAATGTGTTCTGTGTGAATGACCTCTTATTGAACTAGATTTTTTTTTTACATTTTGTGAAGAATTGTAAGTGGTTTGTGGTTCTTGCATGTGCAGAAGTCACTACTATAATGCTAAGGTTTTGCAAGTGCTTGCTAGGGTGTTGCCATGTGGTTGCTAAGGAGTTCTGAGTGTTTGTGTGTGTGTGTGTTTCTATTTATACTCTAACCTTTTGACCTACACTACAGTTTAAAGGTGTGAGGTCAGTAAGATCTTTTTAAAAGTTTTAATACTTTTATTCAGCAAGGATGCATTAAACTGATCAAAAGTGACAGTAAAGACATTTAAATTGTTACAAAAGATTTCAATTTCAAATAAATGCTGTTCTTTTGAACTTTCTATTCATCAAAGAATCCTGAAAAAACCTGTAGCAGTGTTTCCACACAAATATTAAACAGCACAACAAATCAGCATATTAGAATGATTTCTGAAGGATCATGTGACACTGAACACTGGAGTATTGGCTACTTAAAATTTAAAATCTATTAAAGTCTATTAAAATATTACTGTTTTTACTGTATTTTTAATAATATAAATGCAGCTTTGATGAACATAACAGACAACCATAAAAAAATCAAACCAATCCCAAACTTTTGAACGGTAGTGTATGTCAGTTTAAAAGTAAAGATAAATGTGTCTGCTGGTGTGTTTGTGTTTATAGGGGGAGGTCATGTGGACTTTGATGATTTCTGTGAATTAATGGGGCCCAGGATGCTGGCTGAAACCGCTCATATGGTGGGTCTAAGGGAGCTGCACTGCGCTTTCAAACAGGTGAGTATGCTCTCTAAAGTTCCCTTCAAACGGAGCTCACTTTAAAATGTACATTAAATAGAGAACAAAACCCCAGAAACATCAAAACGTCATTACATTGCATCTTTTTCCAACCCATAAATAATATTAGTTCTTCGTAAAACTCTGCATTTTCTTTTCCGTGTATGTAACATGTCTGCCGAATTTTAAATGGAAAGCAAAGTCTATTTGCTATTGCATTTCCAATGTCTTACTAGTTAAGATTCTGTCATTTTGGAATAGCAATAGAAAATAACACAATTGCTATTTCACTTTCTCCACGTCCTGCTCCAACCCTCACAAAATTCAAATGGAATTGCAATCTCCTTTGCACTTGCATTTCCAATGCCTGACACAGTCAACTGTTACACTTGGCATCAACATGTGATCATCAGTCAATCAGGACACAGCAAGTTTACACATGGTAACATCAAGTGACTTCTCTATTAGGTACAGTGGGGAAAATATTTATTTGATTTAGTTTGCCCACTTACAAAGAAATGAAGGGTCTGTCATTTTTATGGTAGGTTTATTTTAACGGATAGAGACAGAATATCAACCAAAAAATCCAGAAAAAACATAATATATAAAAGGTTTGAAATGTATTTTGGATCAAATAAATATTTTCCCGACTGTAACCGATCGGATCTCTCTTTTTTCGTGCAATATTTAAATAAGTCTTTTGGCAGTACGGGAGAGAGGCGGCGGGATTTTGGGTGACGTCGACCTGCGAATGCTGACACGTTGTCTGGATTGCGTTTATATTACACAGAGATCCGATCACAATTCCTCCTCGACTACCTCTGGACCACGACATGCTAATTGGATAACAATCCGATCAGAAGCGCGTTTACACTTGTCTTTTTTAAATGTGTATGTAGACAACATCCGGATACAGGTCGCATGTTAATAAAAAGTGTAAACGCAGCCCCTGACGTAATAAATTATCAGACATAATTTTCGGTCGCACACAGGACGAGAAGTGCAGTGCCATGCCGCGTCTAGGACAACTCGAAGGTATCGCACACTGGAAGCGTTGTATTTGCTGGTTACCTAACGTAACCTTGTTTCCCTGAGAGGAGGGAACTAGACACTGCGTCATCGAAGATGTCGCTTTGGGGTTATCCCCTCCTTCCTTGAATCTACTGAAGTCTTATGAAATC
Organism: Sinocyclocheilus rhinocerous; assembly: GCF_001515625.1. Lineage (NCBI taxonomy): Eukaryota > Metazoa > Chordata > Actinopteri > Cypriniformes > Cyprinidae > Sinocyclocheilus > Sinocyclocheilus rhinocerous. The sequence goes on from NW_015644118.1 coordinate 1,090,919, forward strand.
TCGAGGACGAGAGTTCGCCCGCCAATGGCGTTCAAGCATGCAAAATAGAGGCAGGCTCCCCCGCGCTATAAGGCGGCACTGAATCTTTGGAATGAAGCAGAGTGCAGCTGACAAAGAGTCCAAGCTATGCAACATGGCAGCGTACGCAGTGTCTCGTCCCCGCCGCTCAGGGAACCGAGGTTACGTTAGGTAACCGGAGACATTCCCTCTCGAGTCGGTCTCTCGACACTGCATCATTGAAGATTTGGGGATCGTTTTAAATCCCGCTGTGTTGATAGCAAAGGTCCAAATCAGCTGCAAGCAAAGCCGTTGACCTCAGCAAAAAGTACTTCACACAACAGAAGACTTCATAAGCTCAGCGGCATAGCCGCTATAAGAGCAAGTTGCACAAGCATTAGACAGATTGCATTAACAGCAGCCATTCAGAAACACAGACACGTGGATAGGCGACGGCACTATCGCTTAGCAATGTTTACCCCAGGATGTGACATCCACAGTGTGAGCACCGCACGGTCACAGTGTGCTGGTGACCAAATAATGCATGCGGCAGCAACACAGACAATATTGCATAATGTTGCAACCGGTGGCAAACCTGACCGTGCTGTGCAGTTAATGGTGGCGGTCGTGCTCACACCTAGTACTGATGTCCATTGCAGCGGCAATGCTGTCATGAACATAATGCATGCAGGGTTAACACAGTGCAGATGAACACGAAGGCAGCAGTAGCACTGGTGCTAATCCCCAGTCAGTATTTATTTTACACGACTTAGTCGAACACTGCCAACTCGGTGGGGCTGCAACAGTTTAAGATGAATGCTGAACATTGATTTCAGCTAACTTGATGCCTGCAAGGACAATGAATGCGTTGCAAGCACTGATCTATATATATGACTGGATCGCTCATCGCGTTCTAAACTGCCATTCAGCGGTGAAGCCACCGGACGTGTTCGAGCAGCCATCTTACTATTCCCTGCCGGCGGGGAGCACCACTGACTGACAGCCAAAAAAACTGACTTAACATCACCCGATTTGAAGCGTATCAGTCACACGGGATTAGTTTTTAAGATAAGTGTATGTAAATAAATTTTTACTTAAGATGTTATCTGCAATGTTTATGGTCTTTTCGGGCAGGATATGCACTATATTGAAATCGTTAAGGTGGGCGTGTCAGCTGCACACTTGACGACATAGGTGACTGATCCAACACAAAATATATTTCTTTATGTACGTAATTACACAGGAAATATTAAACATGAATATATATCTGGTATTAGTATCTGAAATTGATTCTGATATACAATACAAGCTGAATTGTATTCACAATTCACAAGGTGAATTAACGCATACATACAAAGCATAAATCTTTATTCAGATTTCATGAGCACTTTGTCGTTTGCATATGTTGTGGATTTGTCCGTCTGATGTTCATCATGTTCATCTGATATTCGCTATGGTAATGTCATATGATGTTGCTAAAAAGAACATTATTTTGTGTATTTGGTGTAATGAAATGTGTTTATGCGGTTTAAGGTTAAAAAAACACATTATTTTCCACATACTGTACATTATTGTTTCTCCTCTATTCCCCGTCTTTCTGAAACGCGTCGATTTTTAAAAAAATCATCGGTCTGAAAAGCGAGGTGTGCTCTAATTAGCCAGCTATCCAGTGCATTGTGATTGGCCGAATACCTCAAGCCCCACTGATATAATCCAGTGGCCAAACCTTTGCAAGGGTCTGTCTCAATGCACTCACTTGAATGCACGTTTCAATAGATATATTATGATTTAATGCACTGCATAGCAGAACGATCCGGACACAAAGGCCATTACAGTTCCTGTCGCCCGCAACGAGCGGGGGACGTGAGGACAGACATAAGAGCTGACAGTCTCACTATCTTTGCCTTATGAGTGAGAGCAAAGCACTCTGCCAAAGCCGCAGCCTGAGTGCTTCCTAGGAACTCTTAAAGGCAGAAACTTCTCAGCTCGTAATGAATGGAAGTATGAGTTACAAATTGTGAGCACCCCTGTGAAATGCGAGCTCGCATCACAACAAAGCCCAGTTGCACTCTCTGGGTGGTTGAAAAGCAGAAGTCTATGATGGTTTAATACACTCCCTGAATGGACTATGATCAGTCATAATCCAGTGCGTGAGCTCTACTCATTTAGAGGGGAGAGAACATTTCATGAATGTACACATTCGAGCAACGCTGGACTAATGAAATGCAGAGCGTGGTAATAATAAGCAACAAGCGTATTGGTACATACAACATTAAACCAGCTCTTACGAGTGACATATATTCACAGTGTCCAGCATAAATCTGCGGGAATAACCAAGTTCATAAGTACAGAAACAGAGCAGATAGCTACAGCTGTAGCGCCTGAATACTACTGAAATAATAGAACACAGAAAGCTGTGTCATGAATGCATCAGCTTTGCATATGCAGTAGCTATTAGTGCGAGCAATGGCACTGCACATCAGCATATACAACCTAGTTGAAACACGCGCCAGACAGGAGCGTGGCCACAAAATCTCTTAGTCATCCAATGGTTGCTCAGCCGTCTTCCCCTGCATAGACAGAACATGCGAAAAAGGGGAATTTTCAGGTTATAAAACCTATTGAAAGCATTTTGTGAGGACCAACTTGCCGCAAACCAAATATCCTGAACAGACATGCCTTAGTTCAAGTACGAGATGACGCCAGACTCCTCATGGAGTGGAGATGAATCTCTATCGAGCAGTCGACTCTATGAAGCAACATCAGACAACACTTGTGAAGCTCTGAACATAGAGGCAGGCATTCTCCAGATAGAATGAAATAACAGTCCTCTGGCCAACCTGCGAGAGGATCTGTTTCAGCGTGAGCAGTCCGGGGGAGCGTTCTGATAATGCACTCTCTGGAGTCCCCGGAAGAGCATGTCATGGCTCTGTACAATGACATGGACAGAAGCACTTTATGCTTTTATTTGGAACTTTATCTTACCAGAGAAAAGACGGCAGTTCAAAACGTCTCCGGTTACCTAACGTAACCTTGTTTCCCTGAGAGGAGGGAACTAGACACTTTTCTTCCAATACAGAAGAACTTTCTGTATTCTGTCTTACAGCTGTCACACCACACAACAGAACAGTCGTTGCTCAAGGGCAACTAGTTTTTGATTACAAAAGACCACGTTTCGGCCACGATCGTTCTCTGGATTCATTGCTAGATAACAGTCGCGTAGAGCGAGGGCTAGATAACAGTTGCGTAAAGCGAGTGTAGAGAGACATAGTGTTGAAAACAGTGGTATACCTGGTGCATCATCATATGATGGCCGGTGTCAGTGCTAGAGTGTACAGTGACTAGTGTAAGCGACACTACACTCCTTTATGAAAAACAACGGCCAGCTGGTGTTTAACATAGAAAGGCAAAGAATAGCGCAGCACCAGCATAAGCAGCAGTAGCATACGTAACACACCTCCTCACAAAAGCAGCAGCACAGCCAGTGCTTATATAGAAAGCGATGAACAGCGGCAGTGTGCACAGTAGCTAACGTACGCAGCACTACACACCCACATAAACAACAGCTGCGCTGGTGCTTATCACAGGAGGCGATGAACGGCAGCCACGCCAGCATGCATTATGGATAGTGTAAGCAATACTTCACACCCATATGAGAAAACAGCAGCAAAGCCGGTGTTCAACACAGAAGGCAATGGAAGCGAGTGGCCAGAGCATTTTATATAGGACAGACCGCCGCTTTGAGATGGGGAGCTGCTTATATTGCATGAGCGAACGAGTGGCTGGAACGCTTTGCACTCTATACATGACCGATCACCGCTCTGAGGTGGGGAGCTGCATATGATGAGAGTAAGCGAGCGGCCAAAGCTCAATGCTTTATGGAAGGCAGACCGCCATTCTGAGGCAGGGGGCTGCTTACTAGGGCTGGGACAATAAATCGATGCATCGCAATTCGTGGATCGATTCTGATATTTTCGGAATGCATCGTGATTCTCTCTCGAATCGATTCTGAGCTTAGTTTTTAACAGCAGATGGCGCTCTAGGCTAGTTTTTAACCGCACACGCAACTGCTCACGAAGAAGAGCGCTTGTGCGTTCAGCTGAGTAATGTAAGTGGTTAAATGTACTTGCACATCTGCTTTTATGCTTTTATGATGTGAGATTAATGTAAACACAGACCACTGTGAACATCCTTGTAATTCGCTTCAACCTTTTCGAACTTTATTAATGATTATTTTAGGTTCAAATGGTGCATGTGTATAGGAACTGGAAGCAAGCAGAATACGGCTATTTCTAAAGTACGCAGTGCCATCTGCTGTTAAAAACTAAGCTCAGAATCGATTCAAGAGAGAATCGCGATGCCTTCGGAAAATGTCAGAATGGCTGAAGAATCATTTCTCGATTCCATAGTTAGTGCCCCAAAACAACAAACAACCAAACAATAAAGTGTATATATACCACTCCTACAGGAGACATTCACTCCTAGCAACCTTTATGTTTTCTTGATTTTTAATTAAAATTATATATAAATGAAGGAACCTGTTAATAACACAACAACAAACTGTAAGCGTCTGCTTACCTCACTCAGGTGACAATTCCCGCCAATTTCATCTTTAATCTCTATTATATATTTTCCGCATATTAACTAACTGTAGTTCAGGGGAGCCATTTAGAGCTCGAGGAAAACAAGCTAAATGTGCAAGAATTGGATACATATGTGAACTTCTGAAACAAGCTTTTCACAACAATTTTCACGCGAATACCGTCAAGTGGTATCCGTTGATTCGTACGGAAGCCCTCAAGTGACATTTCAGGGAAAAGCCTCACACACCTTCGCGGTCACGAGAACAAGTGTAGTCGAAGTAAACTAGTCGACTAAATAACGACAATTAAACTTACATGAACTGACAGTTTTGCCTTTGTTTTCTTTCAGAGTTTGTCATGATGCTGTCTCTCCGATAGCTGGATGTTTTATTTTTTAAAATCACGGATCATCAAACCTGTCAGTCAAGTTGTTAATACGTTATGCATAAACTGCGTATATTTATGTAGAAATGTACAGAGTATATTTGTATTCAATAAAGGTCTGAAACTTTGTGAGAATATTCTGGTTGTTCGATGCAGGGTGGTGGATTATCGAATAAGTAGTAAGAACAGGACAACAAGTCTGCGAGTTATGAAACATGCTGCTGTTGCACAACCAGAGACGCTGCTGCTATCTAGTGGAGGATATAGGTAACGAAAATAATAATAATCATAATAAATGTTAATTATATTGAAATAATAATAAAAATGTAATTTGTTAATTATTATCTAATAATAAATAATAATAAAAAATTAGGCTCCAGCATCCCTGTGACCATACATAGGTCAAATTATTTATGTAATAGTTTGTAATTATTGTCAGTAAAAAGAAGAAAATGAATAATAATAAAATGAATAATAAATAAATAAATTAGGCTCCAGCATCCTGCAACCCAACATAAGACAATTGTTTTGGAAATGTATACATTTTTTTTGTATGGACAGATAGATGATGATGATGATGATGATGATAATAATAATACAATAAACACATACAATGAAAAAGATGTGCGTTTTATTTGAAAATTGACAACTTAAATATTTGAGCAGAGCTATAAAAAAAATATTTTTCAAAACAAAATTATTTACATACAACAAAGCCATTATCTGACATCTTTTTCACACTGAAAGGATTTTGGCCAAGAGGCGAATGAATTAAATTAAACCACAGAATTATTTCTCCATCAACAGGAATGCAAAAACCCAAGCAGATACATTATACCATAGGAGCAGAATGCAACAAGGTATTATAAGGCAAAAGTTAGTCTGCACACAACATGCACCACACAGGTGAGTTAGCATTCATCACTGTCAATATGTAGAATGCTTGCTGGGTCTCCTTTCAGTATGATGCTGGTTGCAGCCAACGATAGTTTGTTTTTCACTTGTCTACATCTGTCAAAATATTGCAAGTTTCCCTTTGTTTACACAAATAAAATATAGCAATATCTTAGCAATATCTTAAAATGACTTCTAAAGAACTTGACAAAGAGCAGCTTGTAACTAACAGAGACACTTGCAATATGGAGACATGTTGTTTATGCTGTTTTTGGTTGACCAAAGCAAACCCACAGCAAATGAATGATACGTCTGAAACTAAACTATCCAGATATCTGGAAGTCCTAATTATTTCCCCGGCAGAAATAAATCTATGCTAAACAGTCTCGTGCCTATCTCTGAGCTGAAAGCTTGAGACAGGATGGGACAGTGTTAGCTTCATTGACGTCCATTACTGCAAAAGCAACCCAAATGAATACAAGTGCATCGTCTGTTTTCTGTCTTAGGCAACTCAGCTGTTGCGCGACAACGACTTCTTGTGTGAAAGCTCGGCTGGATGCTCGGAAGCAATATTTCTGCTTTTGTTTTTCCAGAGTATTAAGTGAAGAAGAAAATATATTTCAAATAGTCTTGCCTTCTGCCTTGGTGCCTAAAAATGTACCTTGAAGATTTTGTTTTTGCAGATGCTCCCTGTCTACTTCAACACACACACACACACACACACACACACACACACAAAGCATGGTGTGATCATGTTGAGAATGTTGGAATGCTCTCCAACAATATTTCTGCCCTCAAAGCACTGTATGGAGGCTACAGGCATTAAACAGAAATTAGATTTTAAGTAGATTGTTTCTCCTAAATGAGAACGGACAGGCTGTTCAACAATAAATACTACAGGGATCTGCACAAAGAAAAGTCAGATGTTGATGAACAGATTGGTACGAAACAACGAAAAACACTTTGTTCTTAGAACTCTCGGCATGAATTACATATAACCCCACAGGTAGAAATCTGTGTCAGGCTTTCAGTGGAGTCTCCCTAAATTCTCATTAGTTCTTCATCATTCAGCACCATACATGTTGGCCAGCAGAAGGACACAGACATTAGCTGGTGGAAATAGAGTTCTGTGTGTGTTTGTGTGGAAGCTCTAGTTGCTGGAAAGGTTCTGCAGGTAGGTGAGGATGTGCTGGATCTTGACTAGACGTTCTTTTAGTGTTGTCATGGAAAGGATAGACAGCTGGTAATGTGGATCGACAGGAAGAACAGCTAGCAGCCACCAACAGCACGTTGGACCATTAGGTGTGGCCTTGAAAACAAAGAAATAAAGAAACAGGGTTAGTGTCTTAAGATTAAGCTAATGTACTAATAAAAGTACATTTAAGGAGTCATATCCTAGAGATATACATCATATCTGTACCTTATCGGTTCTCGGCTGATATCAGAGATCATTTTTATCTGTTAATATTGGAAATATATCAGCCGATGTTGGATATTTCATTGTGTTTGCTCATTTCCTGTTTTACATTTAGATTACCTTTGCCATCATGTGTTATTTTAGTATTATTTCTATACTATTATGGTTTTTATAATTATAGCTTTTATTTTTCAAGTTTTAGTAATTACACGTGCTTTTGTCTTTTTTATTATATTTCTACTTAGCTTTAATTTATTTTATTTTTGTAATTTTAGTATGTCAACTTAAACTTATTTTATTTCGGTTAGTTGCCAAGGCAACTTTTGTAATTTTTGTTAAATATTTTTTATGTTTTAAGTTTTTAATCATCGAATATTTATATTGTATTTTATTTCAGCCTTATTTTACTTAAATTAAAACAATTTTTAAATAGTTTATTTTAGTTTTAGTTAATAATAAAAACGCTGCATCTAATACTCACTTTAAGTTAATTTTCTTAAAACAGTTCTTTAAACAACATAATTAAATGTAATATTTAGCTAATCTCAAAATTAATTTCAATTTTTATATTGTACATTAAAATGTTGTGATGCCTAGGATTTAAAACTACTGATTTTATTTTTTATTTATTTGGACAAAATATTATTTAATTTTAATATCTGCTTTTCGGTTATCAGCCATAACCTAACAAAAAATATATAATTTTATAAAAATAATTATCGGCTCATTGATATTGGCTAGAATTGGTATTGGTATTATTCAGTCCTGCTTTAACTTTTTTACCTCACCACGACCAGGCAGATCAAGTTTCTGAACACCACTGATGTGACGTTTTACAGCTCTTTTTCTACTCAAGAGGAAGTTCTGACTTACATAGAACATCGAACTTTCTTTAATCTGAAAAGATCAAGGAAATTTTGATTCCTCATGATATGACCCCTTTTATATCATGCTTTTTTTTTTGTAAAATAGAAACGATGAGCTAAACTAAATGCTGACGAAACTAGCTTGAACATCTGTATAAATCCTATTTGTACTCAGAAATCACAGGACAGGCCCTTCAAATTGACCATATAAGGCCCGGCTATGTTCATGAAGCTTACACAACCATAACCTCCCTCCGTTATTATTCAAAGTATGCCATCCCTATTCGGGACAACACGCTAATATGTTTACCAGACAGTGTGTGCGTGTTTGCGAGAGCTGCCAGATTAACTTCCGTTCTTTCTGACACATTTATGATGTAACAGCACTTATGCAAACCCAACCCTGAATGCACCTTGACCTACTTCCTGCTGTGCAGCCTGCTGTAGGGCAAAGAAAGAAGGGAGACAGGGCTTCTCTCAGTAGTAGGGATTAAGAGAGCGGGAAATACCTGGATGTCAGCCTCCCTCATAGGCATTGGCCCAAAATGCTGCAGGATCTGGTTCCGGAAGCGGTTCTCCAGGTTCTGGAACCATTTACGGGCCTGATCGTACACCTGATCATGTAACACTTGTAGCTTCTCCAAATCCTCCTCATCATTGACCTACAATGCACAATTTTTTTAATACTGTATCTTTAAGCTTAATTTAACTTCTGGTCAACATAAACCATAGAAGGACATATGGTTTCCAAACATAGAAGGACATATGGTTTCCAAGTGACTATGGTGCTAAAATTTTAATAACTAAAATAATAAAAATAATAAAATTACCTTATTTTTAATCAAATCCTTATTGTTGAGCCCTGGAAACTCATAATTATACATAGACAGATATTTTCCTGCATTCCTCTACATTACAGTAATCTAAAAATCTTTCATATCCTCCAGACACTCGATGTTTGCAGTACAGTATCTGCCTTTCATTCCATGCAAAAGGATGCAAAATTGTAATCACTACATAGCAAAAATGTTAAAAAAGTCTACAACTACAACTGCTAAAATGTTCATACTTAGAAAACTATGGTGCTAAAATTGTAATAAATTAAAAAATTTTTTAAAATTTTTATTATTGTTGAGCCCTGAATGCTCAACAATAACAGACATTAGAAGACATTATTTTTCCTGCATTCCTCTACATTACAGTAATGTAAAAATTCATGAGAAGTGCGTACTTTCATATCCTCCAGATACTCGATGTTGGCGATACAGTACCCGTCTCTCATTCCACATGAGAGGACGCGAAACCTCTTTCCTCCGATTGTATCCACGACAGAGCGTCCATCTGGGAGGAAATGCACGCTGCGGATCTGGAGCATGCAGCCATAGTCCACAAACCTTCATATATCATAATATAAAAGTCAGCTACATAATCCAACAGACTTAATGCTTACAATCCCATGAGATCTCATATAAGCTCACACTTACCCTTTCTGGGTTTCGCTGATGCACATGCCGAACTGACGTGTCCCGGTTTCCATGCAGCGTCGGATCATGAGACAGTATCGTGGCTCAAACACATGAAGGGGGCAAGGCACAATGGGGTAGGCCATGGTACAAACAAAGATGGGCACATTTTTTGTTAAACTGGGGAAAGACAAATAACATAGAGAAAGAGATTGAGTGTGATTTGTTGATTAGATACAAGGACTTATGCAAATATCACATATCACAGTATGGTATTATTCACTGAATTAAATACTTTACAAATGCAAGGTACATCATTTCATTTTTTCTCATTTTATTTGGAACTGGATGGATGGAAACCAGAAGATTATGCTTAACAAATGAATGGTAAGTCTGGCATCAGTGCAAAAGCAGCTTCACATTACGTACCACTTCCAAACAAAATGATGAATCGGATTAGATGAGCCACAAATGAAACACTTGTGCAAACTTACTCTGAGAGCTCGTTAGTTTCCTCTGCATGCAGCTTCAGTCTCTCTGAATGTTCCTTGGATAGATACTGCTTAATGATTTTATCCAGCACTTGTGTGATTGTGTACTTTCTGAAGGCAAGATACTGTATGAGGAACCAGACAGAGGAGGAAGAGAACCACAAGAAAGAGAAGTTGAAGAACAAGAGAAATACAGAAAGAATTGGATTGGTTACTAATGCAAAAATCATTTAGAATGTAATTGAAAGTATGATTGAAGTGTGAATCTTAAAATAAAATAAAACAACACAATTTTATGAATTAATATAATTTATTTAAATAATAAAATTTACCTTGTTGAGCCCTGAATGCTATTATAATTAATTGATTGTTGCTTGCCATGCAAATGCACAGTCTATGATTTTGAGACAAACCTCTTTCAGGCTTTCTTTGCAGAGAGGGCACTGTGGATTCTGGTCTAGACAGCGCTCCAGACAGTTTTTGCAGAACGTATGACCACAGGGTGTCGTGACAGGCTGATAAAACAATCTAGAAAAGAGACAGGAGAAGATCTTGAGCTATATTAAACACTGTCACGGACACATATATGAACCTGTCGCCTGGCAGCTGAGGCTTTTTTGTTTTCTGAGGTAAACATTACAGGCTCTACTAGTTTGTCTTCTATACGTGCACTGTGTAATTTATAAGATAAGCTATTCTAAGACCCTGTTTACAACTGGTTTTTAAAACCCATCTCAAGTCCCATCACCAGTGGACAATGCCACAGTCTTCACAATACCAAATTAACAGTACAAATAATTTAATACAAATAATAATTATTTTGTAAGGTCCACGCACTTGGCCCAAGGAAGGTATCCAGTGGTGGATGAAGGTCACTTGCGTGTTCGGTCTTTTCAGCGCGCAGAGTTATTCAATTTAGGTTTAACTGAAATCTGACTCCATTTTATTATCTAATCTGACCCCATTTTAGTATTACCTCGAATTTAGGTTGAAAGGCAAATTGGTTGTTTGTCGGTCTCTAATTATTCTGACATTTGATAATTCTAGTTAACTCTTTACTCTGTATTTTCTCGTTCATTAAGAATCTATGTTATTTAGGATGCCTCACGGCGGCCGCTATGCGTGGGCTCCACGATCACAAAACTCGCCAGTCTGAACCTTATTCAGAGGTTTGTGGCTAATACTATTTAATATACCTTAAATAGTAGGTCTGTTTAGCCCCCTACAGTTACCCATGTAATACTCAAACATTAATCAGCGATACATAGTACAGAGTGTGTGGAGACACTCCATACTACGGGCTCTGACTACAGAATCGCGCTGACCCTTTTACTGCAATCCTTTAAATACAAAACCGAGATAAAACATCCCTCAAATGGAGGCATGTACAAACAATTGGAATCTGGGTGGCTAGTTTACACCTCAATGGGAACAAAAGGTAATTTGCATGGAATGACCCTCTACAGTAATCAAAGTATCTTTTAACTCTTAGGATCTGGATTATCTTTTAGTCTACTTTTGTAAGATTAAGACCATTGTACCACTCGCCCTGAAACTATTCAAATGAAACCAAACATGACTGTAAATCTTATTTGCATTCATATAGAACATTATATTCTTGACCATTCTGAGTGAATCCAGTGGAGGGAGCAGATGAAAAGGCACTGATGCATATGTGAGAGAGGCGTTTCCTGCACCACCCCTCTGTGGGGTGTCTTGAAGATGCCAGTGTATTGTCTGTTTCTCAGGAGATCAAAGTATCTGAGTTTCTTTTATCCTTACAATTTTCACTACCAATTTTGATACCAAAGCAGAAACTAATCTGCTATTGAACATTCCTTTTCATTTAAAAGCTAAATTTTGACACTATATGAAATATTAACTTTTTTTTTAAATCAAATAAAATGATTGAGAATTCTGCAAGAAATGTTACGTTTAAAAAAAAATCATAAACAAACTTGCTATTAAACATATTCCTTTTAAAAATCCCATTTTGACATTATATAAAATATTAACAATATTTAAAAGAAATTAATTAAAAATAACTGAGAATTCTGAAAGAAATTTAATTTTTTTTCATAAAATATTTTTTTCAGAAACGAATTTGCTATTAAATACATTCAATCAAATGTTAACATTATACAAAATATTAACAAATATAAAAAAAGCAAACAATAAAAAAAGCAAACAGACTTAAAATAACTGAAAACTAGAGATATCTTTATTTTATATTATTTATTCTAAAGGCATATATGGGAGAAACAGTGTACTGATTACTTTTCCTTTCCTCTTTTAATTTTTTAATTTGGCTTTTAGTCGATTTGACTCTAGAAACATACTCTTTCCTCACCTCATACAGAGAGAGCATTCAAAATCATTCGGGTCCAGCAGGTCTTTTGGCAGGGTTCGATGGGACTTGGTTTCCTCGGTAACCACAGGAGTAGCTGCACTGGCAGTCGCTGAAGTAAAAAGGTTGAAAAGCAGAGACATGAGGACACCACTTTATTTAGGGCAAACTCAAACTGCAGACATTTTCAGCTGATGATAGTAAAGCACAGTCCCAGTGGAAGTAAGGCAAACACAAAAACCGGCACATTTTAAAGACTGACTAGTCACTGGGTTGCCTGAACAAAAAGTCAACTAAGTCCAAGGAAGCCCTGTGTAACATAGAAGCTGGGTGAGGGTTTATTATAATCATTGGAGAACTACCAGCTAAAAATGTTCAGATGTGTAGTCAATACAGTGTTTGCATGGCTTTTCAACCTTGTGTTGGCATCACATACTTGTCAGGCTAGACGACTTACCTACTTGCTTCTTATATTTACTGCTGTGGCTGTAAGCCACGCCAGGCCCTGCTTCAGACACAGGCAGCTTCCTTTTCAGCAGCACCCCCTTTTCTGGGTCACCCAACTGGGGGGCAGAGCTAACTCTTTTAAGCCCCTCCTCTACAGCTCCCCCTATCCTGTGAGCACGAAGGAAGTGAGCTCTGCTCAGGCCAGAGCGCTCCAGACTTTCAGACCGACCTGGTTTCTGCAGACATGGAAAAATTAGGAGTTAAAGTATTAAGAGCTGCTTATGTCACTGTCAACTAGAGATCTATAGAGATCTATAAAGTTAATTTAATATACAAGGTGCTAAAGGGTGACCTGCTTACCTCTGTGGTTGTAGGGGACAGATGGGTAGATGCTGCTGGTGTGACAGACTGGTGCCGGGCTTGCAAATGGGTCTGCTGGTCTTGATCCTGGCCCTCAGACACCGGGGTTTTACTGCGCAAGTGTGAGGAAGTGTTATGGGTTGTCTCTCTCAAACCAACCTTGACATTATCACAGGCCGGAGCCAACAGGTCATGTAAGATCTGAAGATGAAGAACAAAAAAAGATGGAACAGATCAATTTAGAACAAAAAGGCGGTTTAACAGAGGTTTAGAAAACAATATAGCTAAGAATATATATTCATATTTACAGTACCGTTCAAAAGTTTGAGGTCAAGATTTTTTAAAATAATTTTATTAAGCAAGGATGCATTAATTTTGTCAAAAGTGACAGTAAAGACTTTTATAATGTTACGAAAATGTATATTTAAAAAAAATAAGCTGTTTTTAATGTTATATTCATAAAATATTTCTGAAAAAATGTATCATGGTCTCTAAAAAATATCAAGCACAACTGTTCACAACATTGACAGTAATAAGAAATATTTCTTGAACCTAAGCAGCATATTAGAATGATTTCTGAAGGATCATGTGACTGAAAACTGGAGTAATGGCTGCTGAAAATTCAGTTTTGTCATCACAGAAATAAATTACATTTTTACATATATTAAAATAGAAAACAGTTATTTTAAATTGTAATATTTTACAATATTACTGTTTTTAGTGTATTAATGAGCAAAAAAAATGCAGCCTTGATGAGTATCTCTTTCAAAAACATTTTAAAAATCTTACAACACCAAACCTTTAAAACAGTATGTTGTTCACAACAGATCTTGCTGCATTCTATTCAAATTCAGACAAATAGATCACAGGAATTAAGTGCTGCTAGCTAGAGTTCATGCCTCAGAACTGTTATTAAAGACACCAGTCTTTGTTAATTGAGAGATCATGATTTCTCCTTTAAAATAGCTCTCAGTCTTAATGTAGGCCAAAGAAAAAGCACCTAATTACATCAGAGAGTGTGTTTTAAGCCTTCTGTAAACACACACACACACATACTCTGAAAGATACACAGGTTATGCAACGCACACAGCGCACTTTCTTCGTCTTTCTGTGTGCTTGCTTAGGCAGAAAGTCACAAGGCTTCACCAGTAAGAATTATCTTACATAATTTTATTATGGTCCATAACTGATCTGAAACAGTTTGGCCACAGCACATTACAATAAGTTGACCTTTAAGAACACAAATAACTAAAACTGTATCTTGAACATAAAACAGTTCTGTCTCCTGACCTCTGACCTACAATATTAATCAACACTATTAAACGCCAACAAATGGCTTTATATATTCCTGAATAAACAAAACACAGTTAACCTGATAAACCAACATGCTCTCATATTAGATGACCAAAAGTAGCAACGTAGCAAAATGTTCAACTTAATGATGCTGTAAGCAATGTTAGCCATTCTGTAATTTCCGCTAAACTAACATAATATAATATAATATAATACAATATAATATATTATGTAGAATAAAATATTCTATATTTGAAATGATGCCCTAGTTTATTTCATCAGTCACCTGAGAATGTTTTTTGTTTTGTTTCCTAAAATATCAATTTAGTATCAATACTGAAATAGAAGTTGGTAACGTACTGAAGTCCAATTTTTATTATCATACCAACTGAATTAAACTACAAAAACAGAAATTAAACTCACCAATTCCACTTCTCGTTTGGCCTGATGGAAGTTTTCATCCAATGCCAAACACTGAAGGAAGACCTGCAGAGATTCATCTACATGACCCATCTCTTGGAGAATTTTTGCTTTCTGGAAATATCCCTGCAAGAGAGAGACAAATTAAAATGAGTTTAGCTTCCAGTAGCACAGATGCTGTTTTTGGGTTAATCTGACTAGAATGGGACTGTGAGTCTAGTCATGTTAATGGCCTGAAGGCTAAAAACAGAGCAAGACACTCTGAGACACACAACAAGATAAATACACACTTGAGTGACCCACATCTCTGCCTTATCCGTACCTGTCTGTATCTCCTTATCTCACTTGTCAGCTTGGCCTGTATAACTTAATCATGTGAAACTGAGCTGATTTAACAAATACAGGTGCTGAAATTCATATTTCAAATGAATAGCAGTAATCAGAACTGAAAAAGAAAAATATTCGAACTCATTCATGGTCAAGAATCTACAAAAAAGCAGGGCTAAATAATATGGATAACCCTTTTCTGTGACGTAATTAGCATTATTGTTGTGAAATTAATTCACACATGATTAAATATGTCACCATTGTAATATTCTCTATCTGGGGAAATATCGATGTTGCAATTAAAGATATTGTAAACAAGTCTGTAATGTTTTGCACTTAATATCATTGTTTTAAAGCAAAAGCAATCTGATTGATTGTTTATAATTTAGCATCATGCCAGCTACCACAGCTATATTCATTGCGAGGAACAAGTGAGAAATAGAAAAAGTAAACAAATAAATAAACGATTTAAAACAATTTCAATAAAAAAGCATTCATAAAATGTTTTTAAAGTTTGTCTTTGATTAAATATCTAAAACAAGCCCACTTTTTCCTTTACTGTCCCCCTTTTTTCTTTTACTTTTCTTAATATTTCATTTATTTATCTATTTAGTTATTTATATCGTTACCCTTTTATTGACCAACTACTTGATTGTTTATATTACTTATTGTTTGCAAATAAGAAAATAATAAAAGTACAAATTGTTGAAAAAATACTGATCTCACTTCATTGAAAACATTTATCAAATGTTAAGTCCTGCAGGAGTTCAACAAGAGTTTATATAAGTGTATTATAGCAGTATAACTTCCAGCTATTATTGTAACTGAGAAAAAAATGTAATCAAAAACATCTAAATATAACATAACATAATATTTGGTTTCGGACACCACTAAAAATGGCTGTCTCCTCAAATAGTGCCCTATTTAAGAGTATAGGGGGCGATTTCAGACACACATGGATAGTAAATTGGAAACTTGAGTTTGACACCTGTTTTTAAAGCAACAATCCAGCTACTATGATATTTGTAAAAGTGTGTTGATGTACTGTGAATTTGCCATCTGTGGCGGTATGTGATAGGAAAATTCATCGATGTACCTCTGGGGATGGGGTAGCAATCAGGCAGGCCTCCCAGTTTTCTAAAGCCTGACAGTACTGCTTTAGTCCTCTGTGAGCCTCGGCATGGCACACCCGCACCCACACATTACTAGAGTCTGAGAGAAAGAGGGAATCAGAGACAGTGAGAGACCTCAAAATCACAGCTTTAACTACCATTTCTTTAAGTCTGTCTGACAGGCATTATATTAATCATAATACTTGACATGGCATAGATTAAATGTGTAAGATCAGTAGAACAAGGAGAGACATTTGTGCACTGAAATGCCACAGGAATAAAGGGAGAGAGGATGTTACACTGCAGCACTGATTTTTTTCACAAGGGCAAATGAAGACACACAAGGAGAGACAAGACTGCTGCACTCTGATTACTCTGTCTCTGCGACATTTTCAGAACCAACACTTCTATCAAGATATGTATTACAAATAAAATGTGACAAATGGTTATCAAAGAAGAAGTGTCCCGATTTTTGTGTACGACGGGAACATTGTGACGTTATGTAGCCGTTATGTAACTTCATCAACATCATCAAATATTTCCTGTCAACCAACACTTAACAATGAGGATATGATGATAATCAACAGTAGGGATGTAACGATTCACTCAACTCACGATTCGATTCGATTCACGATTTTGATTTCACGATTCGATTCCACAATTTTATTTTAACAAAATGAGATTTAAGACAAATTATAAATTAAATGTGTCCTTTTATTATTGCTTGGACAAAATACTGCATGTTTCTTTGTGAAATTGAAATAACACTATAATAATATACTAATATAGCACTTGTAAATTATTGCTCTTTTGTTGGTTTTGATTGCTTCTATTGTCCTCATTTGTTAGTCGCTTTGGATAAAAGTGTTTGCTAAATACCAAAATTTTAACATAATGTAAATGTAAATAACAAAACAAAATTTTAAAACAAGCCCCAAATCAAATAAATAAGTAACACAATGTGCACTGAAATGACAGTAAATAAATGACAGTAAATAAAAGAAATCTCTTCATATAAACAAAATAAGTCTTTGTCTGTGCTCTTTACATTTAAAATTAGAGGCAACCAAATTACATTACATTACATTACAAATTACATTGTATAATTTCGAAATTTTAAGCAAAAACAGAATGGTTTGACTTCAGTTTTGTGAAACTATACATAAAAAATATCTGCATGAAACAGAAACAACAGACGAGCTGAATGAGACGCAGATTCACTCTACGATGTCTACAGTGAAACATCGCGATGGACGAAGACATCAGGGGGGGCGGGGGTGTGCCCGAAGCCTGGATCCTTATATATGGCACGGAAAACAAATAACGATTTCTAACAACGTGTCTACACCGGACGCGAGCGGTGCAACAAAATACTATAGAACCACTGATCTATAACAGCGATTCATTATATATAGATCAGTGTATAGAACTTATTATAATCAGTGATGCTGTCTACACTGGATGCGGTGCGGCGCGGCGCGACACGACAAATCCCCGACAGTAAATTGCTGCCGCGTTCTATTTATGACGTGCTGATGACACAAATTTCAAATGATTTTCAACGGTCTCTTTGTTGCGTCCAGTGTAGACAGATGGTGCGTCTCAATCAGATCCCTTGTTCAGTAGTTAGGGCACTGATCAGGGAGTCGGCCATTTTAAAGGCTGTCTCAATCGCGAAATCCTTCCAGTGCACTAGAACGTTCGCAATGCACAATGCACCGCAAAAACTAGGGAGCATCGGAGCTCACTATGCTCCCTTACCGGAAATAACGTCACATTTCTGAAGCGTAAAACATAAATCACATGAGCCAACTCGATAAATATAATGACACCCTATAGTAAATTTGAAAAGACAAACCGTTTTTTTCAACATAATTCGTATATATTTCAACATTTATGCACATCGCTAGACAGGTAATGAACACATTTATTTAACATTTATAATTAATATTCGGCTGAAATGTTGTAAGAACATGTAACAGAACGATGTGTTTAAAGAGAATAGAAAATAATATCAAAAAGAGATCGGTTCTGTCTGTTGTTTATTAATTCAAGCGGTGACGTTCTACTATGTTGTCCGTTGACGCTGTACGTAATCATGTCACTGGAATTCGAGTGATCACTGTCCCAACGTGCAGTGAGTCAGGGAACTTACCAGTACCCGAATTCGTGTACACGATCTACGAGCTCGGGAGCTAGGGAGCTGATTGAGACGCAGCCAGATATGCGGCACAGCACGGCGCGACACGACAACTGTCGCGTCCGGTGTAGACTCGGTGTGCCTGTTACATTACAGTACATAAAATTTAATTTATCACATAAACAGAGTAAGGAGAGATGATTGAGGACGATGGCGAATGATTTGCAGATCCTGAGCACCACTGACAAACATCTAATCTTGTAAAATGTGTGGTAAGTACTGCTGCTCCATAGTATAAACAGAGTACGTGCGATCGTGAATGTCGAAAGTGAAAGTGAAAATAAAAAGTGTTCGTGCATTCAAAAGCAGTTTCAATGCCAGGTATAATAGCGGCTCCCTGATGCCCGAAATATATGTAGTATAATTACCCAATGATATACTGCGAGAGAAAATCGTGGTGCTCAACATCGTGATGTCTATCAGCAATCGGCAATGGACGATGGCATCGTCTATCGGCCCAACCCTAAAGTTGGCCCTCTCATTATACAGAATGTAAATGAAAAACGTTTACTAAACTTTTACAGAATGTATAAATGACCTTTGATATCACTCGTATTAATATTTATAGATATTTTAAAGTGTCATTAATATAAAATACTAAATCAACTAATCTTTAAAATTGTGCTTTGATAGTTTAATTACATCACTGAATAACCCATGACAGACAAAGCAGAATCCCAGTAAAAGGGATTCATCTGAAAAGGTACATTTGTTCTATGACTTATATACAGGCATAAAATATTTACATAATTGCCCATATTTTAATTGAACATATTATAATAGCAACACTAATAAATCAGACTAAATGATTTCAAACAATTCGTCTATAGGTTTTAATGAAAAGTGAAAATGTCTGAAATGTAAATGTAATTTAGGAAATTATTGAATAATAGCCACATGAATTACAATAAGTATAAGATTTAAAAATAATAATACTAGTAACAATATGCAACGGGTAAAAACGGGGCCTTCTGTGCCAATGCTTTGGTCTAATTTTATATTTACACTTCAATAAAAAAAACTATAAAAACTTAAATTTTACACAAAATATAGAAACATTAATGTGTTCACAAACTTTGATTTTCAGATGAAAAGACACAATTTGTGTAGCCATTCATTACAGTAAATGTGTTGAGATGATATTCTGTGCCATCTATGATCAAGAAAAAATAAAATAAAATGGGTGTCATATTTGTATATATATATAAATATGAAATTTTCGGATAAAATACATTAAGGCCCGGTTTCACAAACGGGGCTTAGCTTAAACCAGGACTAGGTCTTAGTTAAATTAAGATATTTAAGCAACTTTTACAAAAATGCCATAGAAGAAAACATTACAGGTGTGCATCTTGACACAGAACAATGACACTGACATATTTTAAGATATGTCAGAGCAAGATATTTTCAGTTGAGACAGCTCAAACATGCATTTTAGTCTGGGACTAGTTTAAGTCTTGTCTGTGAAACCGGGGGAATGTAGCCTATAAATGACCATTTTCCCTATTATGACATCGCAGCCTTTTCAAATTCCAGCTGTTACTTAACAAATGCATTTTTAGTATTTAGGCAACAGGACAGGACATTAGACAACCTTTAGGCATCTCTCTATTGAACAGACACCTGAACATTGTGGCTATTACATACTGTTCAACTTGTTATTATCAAACTCAGTTTGTCTCAGATTACAAAACACTTTGTGACACGACCTGCCTTACACAACGCGTGCCGATTGCGCATGCGCCCTGCGAACGCGTTTTGTAATACGGGCGCTCGCCAGTTACATGATCGCTGAGGGCGGGGCTAATACATAAATTACGGCTGTCAATCCAAATGTTGGTCAGTGGAGCTCTGTCTACCTCGTACCCTTTTGATAAACAATATAAGACGTGGCGACGGTGTTCTGACCTAGTAACCTTGGTCATGGCATTGTTGTCAGATTAGTAAATATATTTAGACACAGTGAAGGATGCGAATTTACCAGATTCTAATAATTGATTGGTTAGTGCAATAGCATTGCCGTAGCATTTACTCTTCAATAGGCTTTCAGCTTCCCCTAAACATTTAGTTCTATTCACGTCTTCAGGGAACCACTTCTCTAAAAGTCCACATAGGATCACATTCAGTTGGGGTTCCCCGGGCCTCTTCCTAATGTCATCGCTGCACAGTTTACATTTAGAAAAAGTGCTATGCTGTAATACGTATGTCCACAGGTCACCGTCACGGGCTTGGCTATGAAACTATGACAGCCAGGGCAGTCGAATTCACAATCCTGAGTCCAGTTAGGCTCACTTTTTGCTGAGGACTCTTCTGATTTCTTCTTGAAGTTGCGCAGAACGCATCCGACTAAACAGCTCAGGCCGGACTAAACAGCCACAGGCCGGACCGGACCATATCGGAGAGCCATGGAAAACATATCGACAGCCTCTTTAAGACGATTTTCCGACGCTAAAGCGTCAGCTTTGGATAAAACAAGTTGACGGTGATCGACGTGGTCTTCCTCGTCCCAGTCGCCTTCTGTTTCAGGTGCTATAAAAAATCTTCCCCTTTCCTTCCAAGCATATTCTTGGTCTAGTCTTTGCAAGGACATGCCTGTGTGTGACAACTCACAGATACGCCACAAAAATAATAAATACAAAAATGTCAAAGCATTCTTACAGTTATAGGTTCAGGATAACCTAGTGAGTAGCAGTGTTGGGGGTAACGCGTTACAAGTAACGTGCGTTACGTAATAATATTACTTTTCTGAAGTAACTAGTAAAGTAACGCATTACTTTATAAATTTACACATGAATATTCGAGTTACTTTTTTAAAAAAGTAACGCGAGTTACTTTTTTCAGTTTAATTAATTTGCTTTAAAAAAAAATGTAATTACTTAATTAAAATGAACGTAATCACGTAGAATCACGCACTCAATGCGTGCGCGGGAACAGACATAGTCAGAAACGGAGATGGCAGGTCAGAGCTTTACATTTCTGCGATGGAAGTATTCTAATTATTTTGAACTCGTCGAAGAAAGGGAGAAGGGGATTGTCGTTAAGTGTAGATTATGTGTAGGTGAAAAACTCTTGTCAACTGCAAAAAACACCACTTCAAATTTAAAAAAACAATTGCATGCAAAGCACAGCACAACAGAGATGGACGAGAAAGATTGTAATGCATTACTTTTAAAAGTAACTTTCCCCAACACTGGTGAGTAGTGACTCGCGCTCCTGAACATACAGTCGTTTTGTCTGTGTGTTACGTAAAAATAGCATCACGTGCGCATCAGCGAGCGAATCTATTGGCCGCCGAGGCACGTTACAAAACACAAAACTCTTTTAACGTGAGCTTGGGACTATAGCGAGCAAAGGCTGCTATGAAAGAACGCATGGATTTAAATGCAAAGATGTCAGCGTGTCATCAGTCATCATCGTGTTAATACTTTTATGCTGCGCATTTTATTGAAAAAAGGAAAATGACAGGATATTCCCTAATGATAACATCAGGAATTGTGATAAGGCTTCCATGTTTCATTGATGTGCATTTGCTAAGAGAAAGGAGATGAGTAATTTCCTGTGTCAACGGTGTTTTTGTGTGGTCTGTGGGGCTAACATATAGGTTGAAAGTCTGGATCTATGTTACTCAACGGAGTTAAAGGGGTCATATGATGCTGCTAAAAAGAACATTATTTTGTGTATTTGGTGTAATGAAATGTGTTTATGCGGTTTAAAGTTAAAAAAACACATTATTTTCCACATACTGTACATTATTGTTTCTCCTCTATGCGGAATGTCGGTAGTCATGTAATATATAGGTCAACGCACATACGTAATTACATATTACACAACAGATAAGTCTGAAGACATTTTCCTCACAAAGCATCACTAGCCCATAGATCATAGGCGTCATTTATCGTGGGGAAATTATTTTGTCCTCACTCACCACTTAAAAAAAATAAAGAAGCATGTTAAAATGCTCGCTATTAAAAAAAAGTTCATTTTTAATAGATGTATAAAGTCCGTTCAATGTAAACATTGGGGCATCTCTGCAATAAACAGATAGGAATAGGAACAGAGTAGCGATGGCAGTAAATACAAAAACACAAAACAGAGAGAGAGAGAGAGAGAGAGACTCTGAAATGTGCAATATTAATGAACAATTGTGTAAGGACTGCACAAATGTTGTGCAAATTGAAAAGGGACACATATGCATGCATACATATACATGCATATAAATAGGCTAATGAAGGATGAATTACTAGACATAAGTGGAAAGATTTGTAAATGACTGAATTAAGTTCACAAAGGGTTCCTAGCAGAGTATAACCAAAGGTGATTTTAACAGTATATCTATTGTTTTACAATTTAAAACCAAACTAATTTATTTTTGTGAAATATTTTACTTAAAAAAAGGTGAGCTTTTGCCATCTGTAGCTATTAAAAATAGCTATCCATTTGATTTGATATTCTGTTATAAAATACAACGACCTTCATACATTTTAAAGTGTGGCTTAGTATCACAACACTTTCTGGGGTCGACTTTTTAATTTTTGGGGTGATTACCATAGACTGTATAAAAACAGGTGATTACATATACTGTAATGCGGAAATGACGTCATTGCCTTGCGACAAGCGCGCATCTTTTAGACAGAGGACAGGACACCGGGCAAGGCATGGAACACCTTGGTGTGTTACTACTGCTGTGGACGTGTGTGTCACGATTAAATTTAACAGAAGGTAAGGGATGGTTTGTAAATCTGTGTGGACAAAGGATAATAAATGCATGCGTCTAATGTGTCTGAACCATAGACTGTATAAAAAGGTCTGAACGCGTCGGTAGCGTTCTCACTTTCCTATTGGACCTCACGCTGCACGCTGCGCTCTCACGCCATCTGATTGGATCGAATGACACACATGCAGCTGTCAAACTTAATGTTCCCATTTTCCACGTGCAGTATAAATGTAACAATAGAACTTGCGATATTACTATCAAGCACATGCACTTTAACATGGACGAAATTAACTTAAAAAACCGTATTGTCACTAGATTTCATTTTGCACTTCCTTTGTATTGTGTCAAAGGAGTTTCCACGTGCACGCGTGAGATAATAGACCGCTGTTCATACAGTGACGCTAGAAAGTTTGTGAGACCTTAATAATTTTGCGTATACCATCATAAAGATATTATTTTAATCTACTTAATATTTAAATTTTTAGTTTAAATGCGTTCTCTTAATTTATTGGATTTGGATGAATATGATTCTGATTTCAGTGTAGGTCAAATTTATGCAGAAAATTCTTGCGGATTCACAGACATAACCTAACATGTTATACAATTATATAAAATGGTTTGACTTCAGATTGTTATTCACACAAAAAAACATACACATATATATATTTTTTACCAGTATATATATATATATATATATATGCATTTGCCGGGTACCTGAAAATCCCTAGCCTGTTGCTCTGCTTCTTTTATATTTACAGTTATTTATTACTTTGTTTTCCCAGTTTAGGCATTACTGAAAGGTCAAAGAAGTGTTAAAAAATTTAATTAATTCATATAAATATTATTTCAGTCAATGTTTGTCTCTTAAAAATAAGTACAATTATGGTTATACATATGGGGACTTATAATGGGTCAAAACTGAACTTCATCGTTTTGTGAGTCAGAAATCAACTTTTTTTGTAGCTTCCATCACAAAGATGCTCAATAGGTGTTCAGGTCTGGACTTCCACACATTTCTTTATGAACCTTGTTTTATTTGCTGTCATTTTGGAACAGAAAATGACCCCCTCAAATTGTTGCAGCAAAGTTGGAACCATAGAATTCTCTAGAATGTCATTGTATGGTATAGCATTAAAATTAGCTTTCTCTGGAATAGTCAAACCCTTTGATTTTATATGGAGTGTCTGCATACTTTTTGCCATACAGTATTGTACTGTTCATGTGGGACATTTAAACTCTTATGCATGCATTTCTTGCTCTATCAAACAAGTCTTCTTTCATCATCTTACATGTGACCGAGATCACATGTGTTCACTGATGTGACTGAGGGAAGCAGGGCTATTGTTGAGATGTAGGAAGGAACTCATTAAAAAAACCTTTTACAGGTTCCCACATCAAATGCTTTTTATCTTTTGGGAAAGCATAAACATATCACAGAATAAATCTAAGTTTGTGCTCTTGTTACAAATTATGATTCATAATTATGAACATAATGTTTTTTTCCCCTTTATTTTGATATTATTGCAATGTTAAATTTTGCAATTTGGCAACTATGATATTACAGCAAATGCTGATGTCAAAACTGCAAAATATGTCCCAGATTATATTTACCTACTTAATTTGATCAAATGTAGTCCAGCTACATACTATTAATAGAGAATGTTGTCTTGTTTCTGTGCTAAAGCCACATGTAGGTTATTCCTGCTGCTCAAACTGTCCTTCACCGTTTTCAAAATCTCTCAGAACTAAAGAGCTGTTTTTACTCTCATCTTTCGCAGGTTTTCCAACGTGCGGTACAGAGCAGTTTGTGTGTAATAATGGCAGATGTGTGCCTCTGAATCTTCGCTGTGATGGTGTGGATGAATGTGGAGACAGCAGCGATGAGATCTCCTGTTTGAATTGCACTAGTGGCTCCTTCCACTGTGTGGCAGCAGCGCGCTGCGTTCCTTCCCGTAGCGTCTGTGATGGCAGGCCTGACTGCTCTGATGGAGCAGATGAACAGTTCAACACATGCGCACCGACATGCGCTAGGTCACAGTTCAGGTGCACGAATGGACGCTGTGTGCCCAATTCTGGGAGGTGTGACAACATCAAAGACTGTGAAGATGGCAGCGATGAAGAGAACTGTGGTATATATATATTAACGCAATTTAATTAATTTCAACGGTTATTCAAACAACGAATAAATTATATAGGAAAGTGAGCAAAGAACATACATTTTACAGTATCAACGGAGCTTTCTGAAACTCCGAATCAGTTAAACCATTGCGTCGCAAAATGATTCACTATTTTGAATTGCTCCAATCGGTTCGCGTATCACGAATCATTTGATTCAGATTGGGACTTCAAAGCGCGTATCGCGAGTCATTTGATTCAGATCGGGACTTCAAAGCGCGTATCGCGAGTCATTTGATTCAGATCTGGACTTCGGCGCTACCGGAGATGAAAATAATTCAGCAGAGGCAGGGATGCGTAGTAGACCAGAGGCGGGGAAATATATATATATATGTACACACACACACACACTGCTGTTCAAAAGTTAGCCAAAAAAACAAACAGTAATATGATAAAATAATATACTTTAAAATATAATTTATTTCTGTGATGCAAAGCTGAATTTCCATCAGCCATTACTCCAGTATAAAGTGTCACACGATCCTTCAGAAATCATTCTAATATGCTGATTTATTAATGTTGCTTAATATTTTTTTGGAACCTGTGATACTTTTTTTAGGATTATTTGATGAATGAAGTTAAAAAGAACAGCGTTTATTTAAAATAAAAATCTTTAATAACAAATTAAGTCTTTATTATCACTTTTTATCAATTTAACACATCCTTGCTAAATAAAAGCATTCATTTCTTTCAAACAAAGAAAAAAGAAAAAAATTACTGACCCCAAACTTTTGAACGGTAGTGTATATTGTTACAAAGGATTTCCATTTTGAATAAATGCTGTTCTTTTATTCATCAAAGAATCCTGAAAAAAATATACCAGGTTCCAAAAAAATAATATATGAAGCAGCAAAACTGTTTCCAATATTGATATTAAATCAGCATACTAGAATGATCATGTGACACTGAAGACTGGAGTAATGATGCTGAAAATTCAGGTTTGATCAGCAATAAATTATATTTTAAAGTATATTAAAATAGAAAACCATTATTTTAAATTGCAATAATATTTCACAATATTACAGTTTTCTTTTCTGTATTTCTGATCAAATAAATGCAGCCATGATGAGCAGAAGAGACGTCTTTAAAAAACATAAAAAAATCTTACTGATTCCAAACTTTTGAACAGCAGTGTATTAATTATATATATATATATATATATATATATATGAATTAAAAATAGCATGCAGAGAAAGATGTAGAGAAAAAATGTAGATAAATTCACTATTTGTCTTTATTTCTCTGTTTCTGTAGATGACAACGAATGTGACATCGATAACGGTGGCTGCTCTCACCTGTGTATTGATCTACCCCTTGGTTTCATGTGTGACTGCCCCAGTGGAATGAGGCTGGTCCAGGACACACATTGTCAGGGTGAGAATTTAGTCACACTGGTCAACTGCTTAAATGATTGCATGGTCCAATGTAAACCAGTTACAGTGTTGTTGTAGAAATAGCGCAGTAGAACAGTCAGTGATCATACATTTTTTTTCCATGTAGTGTACAAACGTAGTAGTATTCAGCAGCTCATATGATCTAAACATGTCTGCCCCTGTGAGGCGACAGGCTCCTTGTGAGATGAAACCGATCATTTCTTTGTGTGTTAATATGGAAACATTTACTGAATACTCGTTTAAATGTCATAAAATTAGCTTGTCCTGCTTTACTCTTTTGGTTATGCTATAGTTTACCACAATAAATCACAGTTGTCTTCAAAAACACACAAAACATGTATTATCTTTTAAAAGTGTCATAATAGATTTAACTTTTCCACTCAAATACTCACTTTTTCACTTCTAGATGTGGACCACTGTCTTGATTCAGATGAGTGTGATCAAATTTGTGTCCGTACCAATGGATCTCTTGCGTGTGAATGTCAGGATGGGTATGTGCTGACCGCTGGGACTGGACAGTGCAAGGCTACAGGTGAGAGGAAGATTTCGATGTAATTGGCCCGTAAAGACACAGACAGTCAAGATTGCATATCTTGAATATTTTGTGTGTATACTTGTGTCAGTGTCAATTTAATATTATTATTTTACATTATAGTATTTATTCATATTTTGAAATTGCTTTTAGTTTAAGTTTTGGTATTTGCTTTTGTCATTATTATTCGATTTTGTTTCGCTTTTGTCATTATTATTCGATTTTGTTTCCTAATATTTCTATTTAGTTTATCTTTTTTTTAAATTCGGTTTGAAGTAATAGTATCTTATTTTAATTAGTTTCCAAGGCCACATTTCTGTTTTTAATTTAAGTTTTAATATTCTAATTATCTAATATTTATCTTTTATTTTACATTTATTTCAGCTTTAATTCAGTGAACAAAAAGGATTTTGAATAGTTTTAGTAAACAATAGTGACACTGATTTGTCTGGTACAGGTGTTGCTGTTCATGTGGCGGTCAGCACTCACGAGGGTGTTAAATGGATGGACCTCAGCGTCTCTGAGCAAAGAAACATCACAAATAAAAGAGCCTCACCAGGACCTGTTTCAGCACTTAATGCAAAGAACACGTTATATTGGACCAGTCCTGAGAATGACATCATCTACAGGTGCAGAGCCATATAAATTAAATAGAAAATTTTGCCCATTAATATAATTAATGCTTAAATGCTTAAAAATCGTTCCAACACAAAACATATTTGTCTATTTCAGGGTGTCTTTAGACTCCAGTGACCATAGACCAGCTGTGTTGTTAAAGGCTTCCATAGGCGTTCTGGGATTGGCGGTAGACTGGATCCATGAGCTTCTGTACTGGGTCAGCACCGACACTCATGCTTTACACGTGGCTTCTCTGAATGGCTCCAAACAAAGTGAGCTCATCTCTGGGCTCTCCAGACCTACTGCAGTTGCTGTCCAGCCGCTGCTAGGGTAAAAATACTGTGTCTTCATCTCTATATAGTTGATAGTCACATACATTTGACGTGTAATGTGACAAGTGCTAATATTTTGATTAATAATAATAAAGAAAACATTTGTCCTTTAATGCCAGTGTGATGAATTGTGTACAATAAGAGCAAGAACATTTATTCAGGAAAGATATGACCAATATCGATTTCTTGTTGTCTTTAAATGGGTACTCCACACAAAAAATGAAAATTCTCTCATCATTTACTCAGCCTCAGGCTGTCTTGATGTAAATGACCTTCTTTCTT
The DNA here is from genome assembly GCF_001515625.1 of Sinocyclocheilus rhinocerous. Taxonomy (NCBI): domain Eukaryota; kingdom Metazoa; phylum Chordata; class Actinopteri; order Cypriniformes; family Cyprinidae; genus Sinocyclocheilus; species Sinocyclocheilus rhinocerous. The sequence goes on from NW_015644118.1 coordinate 1,119,567, forward strand.
CAGTGGAACATAGAGATTTTTCGAAAAATAATGCATCTCTGTGATTCTATATAACGCGAGTTCATGGGTCCCTTAATGTTGACACTTCAAAAACCATGTAAAACGAACATGATGGTAATCCATTCGACCTTAGCTGATGAATCAATGTCTTATATTAATGTTTTAAACTTTTTTTTTTTTAACTATAAACCATTGTTTCAAATGCAGATTTATGAATGCATTCTTGACGTAACATCAGCACATTTTGAAGTATGACGAAAGCGTGTTATGAAGAAGTAATGCAGAAGCACAGAGGACTGTCACTTCATGCGTGAGTTTATCGTTACATCAAGCATTATTAGTATTTTTCTCACACACCTACTGTTTTGCTTCAGAAGACATTGATTCATCAACTAAGGTTGTATGGACTACCGTCATGTTCTTTTGCATGGTTTTTGAAGCCTCAATTTTGAGTTACCCATCAAATTCATTTTATGTACTCAGAGATGGATTCTTTTTGTAAAAATCTCTGTTTGTGTTCAACAGAAAAAAGAAAGTCATATACATCTGGGTCAGCATTAGGGTGAGTAACTGAAAAGAGAATTACATTTTTATTTGTGTGGAGTATCGCTTTAAGGTTGGATAATATTTGAATGAATTTAGTGAGTTTGTCTGAATGAGTTGAACCTGTTTTTCTTCCCAGGTATGTGTTCTGGGCAGATAGTGAGGCGTCTCCCAGAATTGAGCGTGCCAGTTTGAATGGGACGAGCAGAATAGCACTGATAACTTCATCTATACGCTATCCTGTCGCAATCTCCTTAGGTCAGACTTCTCATATGCAATTAAGTTGTAAAATCTAGCTTGCTTTTATCACTCCATATTTTACTTCATCACTTATTGCATCAAGGTTTTTTTTTATAAATTATACCAAACCCATCCATAAACCAATCATGGATCATACACCTGAAAACAAGATAAGAGTTAGATAAACTGTGAAATCCAGTCACCTTTATTTTTATAGTGCTTTATACAATAAAGGTTTGAAAGCAGCTTCACAGTATTAAACAGGAAATTAACAGAATCAATAAATAAATAAACCGATTTTAAAAATTTTTCTTTCCTCATTTAGATATCACTCGTGGTCTGCTGTACTGGGCTGACTCAGGTCTGCGCACAGTATCAAGGGTTGCATTTGATGGACAACATAGAAAGACGGTTGTAGAGTCCAACGGATATCTGGATCAACCGTTTGGACTGGCAGTATTTGAGGTTCATAACACAACGCATGTCACTTTTCTTCATTCTATATAATTATTGCCCTACCAATGACCAGTTTACTTTTATAATAAAACAAAAACAAAACACGCCTGTTTCACTCTTAATAATATTTAATATGATCCATATTCATATATTAAGCATTTTTATTGATTTATAACAACATGAATTAAAATCTAATATTGATGTTGCATTGATAATGGAGTAGTGAATTTTTAATGTATGTCCCCTGCAGAGTCGAGTGTACTGGAGTGACCAATTGACCAACTCTATTTGTAGTGCAGACAAGCACAATGGCAACATGCTCCAGGTTTCTCAGAGACTTGGTTCTGTTTCACCGGCTGGACTGGTCATCCTTCATCCACTGTTACAGCCTACAGGTAGTCAAAAATATTCACACTGTTCTCTTACATAACTTGTTTTTGTTCCATATAGTAACTAACTTCTGTTCTTGGTAGAGCCAAGTTAAGTGTGTTATACATGAATGCACTGTTTAATAAATATTCAAAGCAGCTTCACAGTAATAAACAGGAAAATTACACTTAATGACAGACAAATTCAAATTCTGACGTAAAGCAGCTCTAAACAGAAAATAGTGTCATTATTCCTTGTTGGTTTAGTTCAATAACAGTGTAAAGGTTCAAAGTTCAGTTACGCTATTAACAGCTCGACAGAAAACCATAGTGTCTTTATTCAGCTCAGGTCAGTTCATTGTTGGATAAAAGTGTTGATGCTGCAAGATTCGATTCCGCAATACAGCAGCTCTGCAGAAGATATTATGTCATTTCCGTAATCTTTCCGTAAACTGTTTAAAAAGCATCCAAGTAGTTTGCATATTTGTGTTTAGACATTACAGAAGTCATATTTTCATTTGTTCTGATGACTTTCATTCTGAATTGTGGAAAATAATAATAAAACAGAATGAGTAGATTAGTCCACACGTGTTTTCCCTACAAATTCAAAAGAATGTGAGGTTAATCGCATTTGCTACAAAACAAAAACATGATTTCATAGTTTCAATCTGTGCGTAGAGAGTAAAATGAATTTTTTTCGATTTGATGACGTGTTTGTACCTCTGTGTATGCATGAAACTTCAGGTCATGCTGTACTCTTGGTGAGGTTTGTTTCTCTCTCCCGAGTCACCCATCTCTACTCTGAACAACTTGATTCATTTGCTCATCTAGTTTTGGTTAGTGAGCATTTGTGTCTGTGTAGATTTGTGGTTCCCAGTTACTGGCTCAGTTATAATTTACTGTTAAGTGGATCATAGCTCGCTTATTTTGCTCTTTTGTTGGAGAAGCACCTGCCTTATAAACATGTTACTTTTGTTTGCATCTGGTCAATTGGTAAATGTAATACTGTAGTTGCTATAAATGGCTTTTCCTTGCTTTTGTAGCTCAAAGAGTCTGTGTACTGTACAGTAACACGCCGCTTCATCTGTGCTGTGAATTGTCACGCGAGTTTTGAAAAAAGTGTGAAAGGTACTTTCCAAGATGCTACATTTGATGTGGGGTCACACCATTGCTGTGAATACCATTTGGGCTCGGTTTTTGCAAAGGTTTCTTGTGGGAGTGTATTTTTGTTTTATACTTTGTTTTAGACCAGTCAGTGGAGAAAGTACTAAATAAGTATGTAACAAAACAAGTACAAAAATGTATCATCCTACACCTAAACGGAAATGTCCTTAAAACCAAACATTAAAATACATTAATATTTCATTGAACTACAGGGATCCGATAAAATACTAAATGATTAACATGACCGGTTGAACAGGAATATAGATCATTTTGGTTTCTAGTCACCTCTTGATTTGACAAGAACAGCATAGCATTATGTTCTTAATTTTTTATTTACTTTTACTTTGTCAAGTCAGTTTTATTTGTATATCGCTTTTCCCAGTAGGGTTGCAAAAAGGTGGAAAATGTACAGTAAATTTAGGAAATATTCCAGAAATTTTGGAAACTTTCTAGGATTTTTTGGAATATTCCAGGGATTTTGGGAAAGTTTCCGGAAATTTTCCACCCCTTTGCAACCCTATTTCCTAGTACATATTGTTTCAAATCAATAAATTGATTACTGTACAAAAGTAAATGAAAATGTCCTTAAAAATAAGTGTTTCATAGAACTACAGGGATCCGATAAAAATAAATGTTAATAAATAAATTAACATGATATAGGCTGAACAGGAATATAGATTATTTTGCATTCTAATAATCCTCTAATCAGCATGATAGTTTCATGCTTTTGGCAAGGATGCTTGCCATGCTTTGGTTAACGGAAATGTTTCTTCCTTCATTAAAAATTTACAAATAAGCTGTTTTATTTTGCATTTTCAGACAGTGATCCATTGCAGTCGAAAACAAGAACGTCACTTCCTGCTTCACAATTTGCATGGCTCCTCTCATTGACTGGTTGGTCTAACTTCTCTGTTGCAACCTTCTTGCATTCATCATTTTGAGAAGTGTCTTTCTGTGTCACTGCTTACAGTAATTGGACTGATGTTCCCTTGATCACCTTTATTTGTTCTTCGACTGTTAGTCATCATCAGTTTGCTGTTGGTGGGGGCAGTGCTATGGCGGCAGAGGTCTGAATTCTGTGCCTCTCGTTCTCTTTCTCCTCTCGGAGAAGTGACGCTTAAAGAATCCCAGGATCCTCTTCTGTTATCCAGGCTGCCTATAGTACATGAGCATAAAGTAAGAGCGTGTGTTTTATAACCTTCACACTCAAATTACAGAGACACGATTACAATCATTCATTCATTCATTCATTCATACATTTCAGTCTGTACAGGGAGCAAAATTGAAAAACTGCATCTTGTGAAAATATCTCTCATAGAAAGACATTTAAACATTATGCACACCTAAATATAAATAATTACTTCAGTCTTCAGTGTCATATGATGATCCTTCAGAAATCATTCTAAAATGTTGATTTGGTGCGCAAAACAGTTTTTGCTTCTTAATATTTTGAGAAAACTGTAATACATTTTTCAGAATTCTTTGATGAATAGAAAATTTGATGAACAGCATTTATTTGAAATTGAAATATTTTGTAACATTATAAATGTCTTTACTGTTACATTTGATCAATTTAATGCCACCTTGCTGAATAATTTTTTTTTTTACTTTCCACCAACTTTTCAATGGTAGTGTATTAGTTTCCACAAAAATGTTTAAAAAAAAACTTTATTCCATTTAAAAAATTGATAAAGATTAATTAAAGGAAAGGAAAAACGGAATGACCATTAATTGAAATGGAAATTGAAAATAAAAATCCAATATAGTACTTTATCAATTAATGCATTTAAGGGCTATGTATAAGAATTTTCATGTATTATCACTTTTTTTATTGCCAATGTGTGATCAGCTTGTCACAAAACTTAAAGGAACACTCCACTATTTTTGAAAATAGGCTCATTTTCCAACTCCCCTAGAGTTAAACAGTTGAGTTTTACCATTTTCGAATCCATTCAGCTGATCTCCGGGTCTGGCGGTAGCACTTTTAGCTGTAGCTTAGCATAGATCATTGAATCTGATTAGACCGTTAGCATCTCGCTCAAAAAAGACCAAAGAGTTTCTATATTTTTCCTATTTAAAACGTGACTCTTCTGTAGTTACATCGTGTACTAAGACCGACGGAAAATGAAAAGTTGCGATTTCTGGTGTCAAGAAGGCAGCAAAGAAGCCACTTCTCTCCAAGAAAAACATCAAGGACAGACTGAAATTCTGCAGGAAGTACAAGGATTGGACAGCAGAAGACTGGTGCAAAGTTATTTTCTCTGATGAAGCTCTATTCCAACTGTTCGGGACATCTGGAAAATCGATTGTTCAGAGAAGAAAAGGTGAATGCTATCATGAGTCCTGTGTTGTGCCAACAATGAAGCATCCTGAGACCATCCAAGCAAGAGTGATAAAGTGGCTCGAAAATTATTATATTGAAATTTTTGGATCCGTGGCTAGACAACTCACCGGATTGACAACTCCGTACCATAGAGAACCTGTGGTCCGTCCTGAAAAGGCGAGTGGACAAGCAGAAGCCCACGAATTGTGATCAGCTCCGAGAACTAATAAGGCAAGAATGGATCGCCATCAGTCAGGATTTGGCCCAGAAGCTAATTAGTCTTGTATGTTAGCCATCTTACTTAGAGTAAGTAAGATGGCGCCGACGCTGATGGCTGCCTCCGTGGTGTGCTCCGCAGTTGTTTTTATGTTTTTGTTAGTTTGTCCTGTCTTTAGTTATATCCCTGCAATCAGTTTCACCAGAGACGAATTGCTGGACTCAGTCTACACCTCAAATTTGCACATAATATACAGTACCTGTACATACAAAACTGTCTATTGTAATATACCTGCACATACAACTGTCAATTTATATATTTTTATTCCTTATTTACTTGTTCTATTTTTTATTATCTGTGTTTTTTGTTCTGTCACTGTCATTCTGTTACACTGTGGAAGCTTCTGTCACGAAAACAAATTCCTCGTATGTGTAAACATACCTGGCAATAAAGCTCATTCTGATTCTGATTCTGATGTTACATGTGCACGAGTGCGAGCACAAGCAATAAGTTGCTGACTGCAGTTCACTTAACTGCCACCGGTGTCACTAATAACAAGGTTTCTGAGTTCTATATATACATAGCCCCTTTAAGGAAACAAATTATTTGAATTTCGATTTGATTACTCCTGTTTTACACTGTTTTCTGTATTGTTTTTCCTCTTGCCATTTTCAAGTGCATGCTTGTTTGCATAGCTAATGTGTTACTTGTATCTTCAGGATGGCACACAGAGTGGTTCAGCGCACTGATATGGACAGTTTTCCTGTGACGGGAACTGTAGCCTTCCTGTGGTGGATATCACAGCCCCATTTCCTGCCGTGCTTGGGCACGAGAGAAAGTTAAGTGAGGCAGGCAGATGGATTCCACACAAACATCTTGCTTGGTGACCCCAAAAATTATTGCCAAGCGTCTGTTTATGATCGATAATCATATAGAACAACAGTCAAACTAAGTGTTCAGTGGAACATGTTTGTCTTATAAAAATACGCTATAGTCACTATCAGATTTTTTTAGTGCCTTTAACTTAATTATATCTGTCTGAATAATAGCCATGTAACTGTAAGCAATATATTTCCATTTTACCATTTGCATCTGTGGATTATATTGGACACGGAATGGCAAAATGTCACCATGACAGTGTTCTGAGCTTCAGGTCAATAATTAATTGACCATGTTATATGGTACACCAGAGCTGTGAGTCATTACATGAAGTTTATCAGTTTTAAGCTTGTTTTAGGGTGCTGTTCTGTTTACTTTCTATTGCTGTAATTTATGAAGTGATAAATGTCTGTTCACCATTGAATTCATAGGCTCATAAGTTGAACAATCTCTGTCTTGTCTTTGAAATGTTTGCCTAGAGACAAAATCAGTTAGGAAAATGTTTTATTTTTAAATTGATGCTTTAGACTACAGAGGTGATTAAAGGGGTGGTTCACTGTTTTTTTTTCTAGGCTTGATTGTGTTTATGGGGTGAAGTCTAACATGTGTTAATGCTTAGTTTTAAAAAAAATCATTATTTTTCACATCATTTACCTTTATTCCACACTGCTCTGTCCCTTCTCTGAGAAACGCACTGATCATTTCCTGCTATGAAGTCCCTCCCTCAGAAATAGGCGATGGGCTCAGATTGGTTAGCTAGCCCAGTGTGTTGTGATTGGCTAAACCGCCTCTAGTGCAGGTCTAAACGTCCCGCCCCTAACCTCAGGGGCATGTGCTCCGGTTGTATTATAAACAACGGCGTCGTTAATATCGCTTCTCTGATTGAGAAGCAGAGGATATTATTGAAGAGGATCGTGCAGAACCTGTGTGAGCACGGCTTTTAATGGTAGGCCTATGTTTTTTGTTTGTTGTTGTCTCATACTTTTAGATACACTGTTATTTGTAAATGCTACTGCTTATGATAGCTTTTAATATACGCAGAGTTGGACAAAGTACCACACTGCCAAAAGCACCAAAAGTTGGTTAAATGACCATGGTGTTGGTGTGCTTGACTGGCCAGCAAACTCACCAGACCTGAACCCCATAGAGAATCTATGGGGTATTGTCAAGAGGAAAATGAGAAACAAGAGACCAAAAAATGCAGTTTTTGTCTAATATATACCACAATACTAACTTCTTATTACTGAATTGTTTTAAATAAATATCACATTTGCAATTGGTCAGTGTTCAAAAAATGCTGGGAAATCACTTCATGTAGCCCTACAAGAAGCAGGGGGACGCGAGGAACAGTGTTAAGAACCGCTGCTTTAGAACCGTGATTTAGAAACTTGTTAATCCATTAGAATCGTTAGAAGACCGAATCGCGATTAATATATGAATAGATTTTTACGTGCACCCCTAGTGTTCTCTTCCTCTTCTCTAAAGCAGCGCAGCATGGCCTCGACTCCTTTGCTGCCCTTTCCCGAGGGCGGGGCTTATCTGGGTGTGTTACGTCATGAACCCGGGAAGTAACTTGTAGTCCCTACCAGCCGTTTTTGTAGGCATTACACTGCCAGAATTTTAAAAGACGATATCTCCGTTTGCATTGAACTTTCAGTGCCGCAACTTTGCAGATATTGTTTATGCTCAAACAGCAACATTACACACTAACTAACGTTAAAAAAGTGAAATCGCAATCAACCACCCCTTTAAAGGAAAAGATGGAAACGTCTCTGGTTACTCAGCATAACCGTGGTTCCCTGAGAGGAGGGAACGAGACATTACGTAGACATTACAGCCCATAGAACCGTTTGCGGGAAAGTTATGAAATATGGCACACTGATAGTGACTAATAATGATGAGGTATCATCATTAACCACAGCAAATGTTGAGTCTCTAACTCAAACTCTCTAGCGCCACCACTTGTCCAAAGTTTCACTCATGTTTATGCTAATAACTTTTGAACCGAAAGGTCTAGAAGAAAAATTCCTCCGAATCCTTGGCTCATGCCAAGTCGAATGGACACCAAAATTAAAAAATCGTAAGGTCTAGTTTTTTTCTCTATTTTTAATAGTTCGAAAAACCTACTTTTTCGAACTCATCCTAGATGGTTTGTCTGATTTTCACCAAAATTGGCTCAGATCATCTTCAGACCATGCTGGCAAAAAGTTATGGAATTCAAATTGGTTAGTTAAACCGTTCTCGAATAACGCGCGAATGAATTTGACGAAGAGCACGTAAAAATGCATGTGAGGCTATATCTCTGCAACGGTTTGGCATATTGAGACCAAACTTGGTGTGTGATTTAACAACCATGACCTGAGGCTGTGTTTCAGCGCAGTGCCACCTAGTAGTCCGGATATAGGAAAAATTGCTGTTTTTGCTTATAACTCCTGAACACTTTACCCACAAACCACAAATTGGTCTCAATAGATTCAGGGCAACATGCCGAGTCAATTGATATCCAATTGTCCCATATCAGCCATTTTGAAATTTGTACTAAAATGCTGTATTTTAAGAACGCTTTAGCGTATCAATACGAAACTTGGTATGGGTCATCAGCACGATGCCCTGAAGGAGCCTGAGAAGTTTTGAGCCAGCGCCACTTAGTGGTAAAATCAAATATTCACATGATTATAACTTTGGGTGTGGTCGACTTGAAACATGAAATTGCCATGGACTACAAGAGTATTATGATATAAAATGCTATATTTTACGAGTGCATCGGTGTACCATTACGAAACTTTGTATGTACCATCGAGGCCATGACCTGAAAGTACTCAAAAAGTTTTGAGACAGTGCCATCTTGTGGTCAAAAGTTATAATGAAATTTCAAATAAATGCTAATAGCTTTCTTTGAATTTTGCCTATTGTAATGAGACTGGTATTAATAGACTTCTTGGGTCATGCCGAGAACAGTGATACCAATGTTTCCTTAGTCAGCCAAACTTCCTGTCCGCCATTTAGATTTTCTTTAAAAACCTACTTTTTTTTAACTCCTAGACCGTTGGTCCAATTTTCACCAAATTTGGCCATGCTGGCAAAAAATTATGGATTTCGTGCCGATATACGAAACGGGTATCACTTAACTCAGGGGTTCTCAACCTTTTGCAACTCATGGCCCACCAATGACTGTTTAAAAACATTCCGAGGACCACCTTTCCAAATATGATAGTATGAACACAGAATAACAGAAAATTCAAAAAGTACAATGATATAATCTGCTGTTAATCTGTTATGCCACTGTAGCAGACTAGGTCAAGTCAGCTATATAGATGAAAACTCTCCTTGTATAAAAAAGACTTGGCAGGTTTACTCCGTAACCATTTATTCCTGTAACAATAACAGGGCAGGTCAGACCAATGACTGGGTCAGACACAAGGGGAACACTCTTTTAACAAATTAATTAATAATACATCCCCACATCTTCTGGTGACATCTGCTTTGTTGCAAGACTTTCCCTGTGCAAGAAACCAAGAAACAGTGCGTCCACTTTGCTGCTGGCGCTTGCTCTTGGATTTGTTTAATGACACCGCGATGTTTTCCCGTCATAGCAGCCGCGCCGTCTGTGCAAATACCTGAGCAGTATTTCCAATCAAGACCTTTTTCAGTGAAGTACTCATCAAGGCAGTGCATTACATTATCTGCCCCTGTTCTCGTTGGCAGTTCTTTGCAAAATAGCAGATCTTCACAAAGATTACTGTCCATGCAGTATCGGACAAAAACTAACAGTAACGCGGCGTTGCTTATGTCCATCGACTTGTCCAGCTGTATGGCAAAATAAGGGCTTGCCTTTATTCGTTCCACGAGTTGGCATTCAATGTCATCGCTCATGTCAACAATTAATCTAGCCACGGTGTCATCGGAAAGTGGTATTGACTGAATTTTAGTTGCAGCTGCATCACCCAGTAACTCTCGACACATATCCACAGCACTTGGCAAAATAAGTTCCTCAGCGATAGTAAAGGCTTTCTTACTACGAGCAACACGAGCGGCAACCATATAGCTAGCTTTCAAGGTGACTTTTGATTGAGTTGATAACGATGTTATGACTTTTTGTTGAGCCTGAAGCCCATCTTTTTTCCTTAGAAAATATTCTTTTGGCTTCCCAACACAGCCCGGGTGTTCTGAGTTCAAATGTCTCTGCAGCTTTGATGGTTTTAGCGCCTCATTTGACAAAATTTCTCCACATTCAACACACTGAGCCTTCGGCTTAATCTCAGTACCTGCCCTTATAAAACCAAATTTAATGTATTCAGCGTCGTATTTTCTCACCACACACTTCGAAGCTTTTGCTTGCACAGGTCTGTCTCCCAAATCTGCTTTTCTTTTCAGAAAATGATCCATATTACAGTATGTAATACTGTAATGCGTAGTTATGCGTAGTTACTGCATCTGATCGAACAAACGTTCAATCTGACGTTGTGACGTGATTGGTGTTGCGATATTTAAATATAAATTAGCTTTTAGATAATGCATCTTGACTTGACTTGAGTGTTTTTGATCATATAAATTCATAAGAACAATTAGATAATTACAAAATAACAAGATTTGTCAATTAAAAAATAAATGAAAATTAATTTGGGTTAGTCTACCACTGCCTACACGGCCCACCAGATGGCACTCGAAGGCCGGCCCACCGGTTGAGAATCACTGACTTAACTCATCAACGAATTTTCTGGAATGATGCCAAGCTGCATCTGGGGCTGTATCTCTGCAAAGCTTTGAGATATTGACACCAAACTTTTTATGTGCCATTGTCACCTCACACTGACCATGCCACATCAATATGGTCACAGCGCCACCTATTGGTCAAAAGTGATAAACCATTAATTAACCACTAATAATTAAATTTCCAAAAATGCTAATAACTTTTGATCAAATTAGCCTATTGGAATAGAACTGGTCTCAAAATACACCTTGGGTCTTGCTGAGAACATAGATACCAATTTTGCCATAGTTTGCCAAACTTCATGTCCGACATTTTGATTTATGTTGAAAACCTACTTTTTCAAACTCCTCATAGACCGTTGGTCCGATTTTCACAAAAATCGAGTAAGATTATCTTCAGACTGTGCTGACAAAAAGTTATGGATTTCGTGTTGATAGACAAAACCGTTTTTGCATAGTGCCGCAACAAATTTGAGGCATGATGCCAAACTACGTCTGAGGCTGTATCTCTGCAAAGCTTTGACATATTGACAGCAAACTTTGTGTGTGCCATTGTCAACTCACACAGAACACACCACATCGATTTGACAACAGCGCCACCTGTTGGTAAAACGTGATAAGCCATTAAATCATATTACTGGTGTTTGTATTCAGGATTTTTCAGCCTGTTTGACTAAAATCAACCTAAAATGGCTTCAATTACTCATTTGTACAGTTGGTCTGATGCTTGCTTCTGTAGTGCTTGGCCCCGTAATTGCTGCTTGCAGCTATATTTTTACATTATTTTTGGTCTCAAAACCAAAAATCTAATTTATGTAAAAACATAAAACACTAGGGCTGTGCGATATTGAAGAAAAATGCAATATGCAATATGCCTCTAAGAAGAACAAAGATACAAATGAAATAAACAGTGCTTTAACTTTCAGACAGGCTTACATTAGATATATTTAACCGTAGCATTCGAGTAAGAAACAATACAGAAACTCAATAATCAAATGTAAAACTAAAACACTGCATAGTCTTCACATGAATTAATATACACTGATTCCTAATAAAGCTACAAAGATTTTTCTCTTTTTCTTTTGTTGTTTGACAGACAGCTGCAGGTTTACTGTATTAGGCTGCTGGGATATTGCTTCGAATCTGATTTCTTTCCCAACTGTTCACGTTCTCTTAAGACTAGGGCTGCACGATTCATCGAAATTAAACTGCAATCGCGATTTGGCAGAGGCTGCAATTTTTTGACATGTGCAGCTCGGTGATCAATAGTAAATACTGCTCCATCCGAAGGCCAGAGGGTGCTCTTGCGCTGAAACTCCAAATCTGCCCCGCAGAAGAAAGAAAATGCATGTCCTTCCAGGAAAATCCCGATTGCTGCAGCTGAATAAACAGAAGGTTGAACTGCTTTCACTGATTCAACGTGACTAATAAACACATGACTATGACAATATATGGTTTATCTGAGTTCTTAATATAATTTTCATTATAACAAAGTATATTTATAATGCAATGCTAATCGACATAGCCTTTATCACTGCATAGAAAACTATGAAATATATTGCGTGTTATTCGGTGTAAGAAGTAGTGTTGTTTTTGGCGGCCTGTTTTAATTTTAGTTTCACATCACCTCACAGAAGGATTTATTTTAAACACTCGACTGACCTTATAAAGTGAGTTTGGAGTAAAAACATGTTATTAAACGTCTTTTGTTGGACAAGAGGTTCATAAATGCTTTTCATGTTTGACATATGTTGCTTTTTCAAATGCACGTTATGCGACTCAAACTTGCAGTGCTTTCAGATGGAGCAGCATTTACTACTGCTTGCGCGCGCTTCAGGTCAGGGTTGCCAGGTTTTCACAACAAAACCCGCCCAATTACTACTCAAAACTAGTCCAATGGTGTTTTGAGAGGGGGTCCCCCAGTTCTTTGTGGCGGGGTTCCCCTGGTAAACTTCGCATTTTAGGGGCGTTATTATATTTATATCACATTATTGGGGTTGCATCAACCCGCTGACATGAAAAACGGCCACAGGCAATAGTGTTAAAGTAACCCAATTACGCGGGAAAACCGCGGACTTGGCAACACTGCTTCAGAGACCACAACGAGTTGCAACTTATTGCACTTAATAATTCTTTTTAACTTCAAGCAAGTCATGTAAGTAACTTTTCGCAATGTTTAGAAGTAGCCTATTATTAAAATAATAATTCAGATATTGCATGCCATAAAGCTCTTTCAATCAACAAACAAGCATGGTTCACTGCTGAATTTTGGAGCAAAACCAATCTGTCAGTGGCTTTATAACATGATAACAGTTATTCCAGCAAACTAATTTACTAATGGGCAAGAAATAACAGAGAACTTGTATCTAATGAAATTCTGTCAACAAGATCCACCATTTGATTAGTGGTGATATCTCTGTGTCTTGCACACCATCCCTACCAGTAGGGTATTCGTAACACCACTTTTGCAGGAACCGTGGTGCCGGTCCTCATTGGGCAATGCTCACAGCAAATATTTCACCTGCAACTCTAGAGATATATATTGTGTTTTACATTTGGATAACAGCTCTTGGCACTAACTATAAGTAGTAGTACTGTATGTTACTTCAAATAGAGAAAAAAAAATCTGCCATTTATTTACTCTTGGGCAATTCCAAACTTTTCTTTCTTCTACAGAAAAAAAAAAGATATTCTGAAGAATGTCTTATCTGTTTTATATAATAAAAATTAGTGAGGTTTAAAACCCAACTGAATATTAAACAGCTGAAGCATTCTTCAAAATATCTTCTTTTGTGTTTTGCTTCTGCAGAACAGAGAAAAGTTTGGAATAACCATGAGAGTGAGTAAATGATTGAGAATAAATTGTGTGAATATGAAGCAAACCCAAAATCCAAAGGTAAGACACATACTTGAACAGCTCATTATCCAGATCGAGGGAGTACGTAGGCGTTTTTCCTTTCTTCGCATCACCTTCAAAGAGACGTTTTTCGATGCCGGTGTTTTGGCCATTTGTGCTACCCGCTCAGATTGTGCTACCTCCCATTAAAAAGATAAGTAGCACAAATCGATAGCGAAAAATGCTACCTATCAGATTGTGCTAGCAGCATCTTATTCATGTGGTTTGAGGCTTTATTTTAATGTCCATACCTACCCCTACCCGTCCACACCTACCCTTACCCTAAACTTACCCTTAAAACAATGCAAATATATTTTGGGTAGCACAATCTGATAGGTAGCATGTTTCGTCAGTACACCGGCTGAAGATGAAATATCATTAGAGGGTAATTGAAAAAACAACACAGCTATGATCATTGCAGATGCAGACTGTGTATTTTTAGAATAATTAAATTGTGGAAATATTTGAAACATTTGTATGTCTACTAAATGCATGCTTAAAGCAAACTACTCACTGGACAGTAAATTCTTTCTTCAGTGCCCCTGTCAACTCCTGGCTCTTCAAGGAAGGTGATTTTCAAGGGATTGACAGGGCTTCCTGTTTTTTGATGTTTCCACAGCTTCAGACCTGTCATGGGCGGCCAAGGCTCACTGATGTATGCACTGAGTGCATATGAATTGACTGGTTTATATGATGAACAGATTTAATTTAGGCTTTTACTCGCATATAAACCTTGATCAACGAACATAAACAGATGCTCCACTGAACCTGAATGAAGAACAAACCAAGAACAAACCTCTTCCGGAAACTCAAACGTCCTGTGTAACACACGTGAATGAACCTCATTGGTTTTGCAGCACGTTTGAGCTTCTGGAAGAGGTTTGTTCTTGCATCTGCATCTGTATGTTCGCTGATCAAGGTTTATATGCGAGTTAAAAACCTATATTCAATCTGTTCATCATGTAAAGTGATCGAGTCTCTTCAGAAAATTTGGACTAAACTGCTGGATTCATATGGATTATTTTTACAATATCTTTATGAACTTTCTGAAGCGCCATAGTGGTAGTAAACAAAAATGAACAAGAATGCTTTATCAGAGGTTAATCAGTCTGATTTGAGTCTTCTGGCTCAGTTTTGCCATATTATTACAGCCACACCAGTTCATTTGTGTGTGTGTATAATAGTGTGTTGTATGTGTGTGTGTGTGTGTGTGTGTGTGTGTGTCTGTGAGTGTGTGTGTTTGATAGTATGTGTCTGTTTTATTATCTTGATGTTTTAGATTGTGACCCCTTCACACAAATGAGGTGAAGTGTGTCTGTTTTGCACTCTTTTTATTTTAGTGTCATTTTAGAGTGTTTTTCTGCACCGTGAATGATTTGTAGATTGTACACACAAAAAAAAAAATGGTGGTCATTTTTGACTGTGAACAAGTGTGACTATTTTTTACGACCATTTAGCTTTTGCGAATCAAGTCCATTAATTTTTTCTTTTTTTTTTTGTGGTCACATAGTGACTGCCGTAAAAGTAATCGAGTTTCGTACCATTCCACTGAAGTGATTTTTAAAATTTTGAAAAAAAATGTTCCGGTCTAAAATGACCGACCAACACCAGAGGGCTAAATGAGTCTGCCTCAATGACGTATGCAGCCGACAAATGCGTCCTCCGGAGGCCTCACCCTTCTAAACGAGACGCAGCAATTGACATATGATTACAATCCGTTTACCTAAACCTGACTTCACTGGAGCTATAATCTATAATCTCTGAAAATATTGTCCTGACGCTTTACTATTGGGGGCTCTGGCAGCTAGCTATACAGCAGCTGGCTATCAAATCTATTCAGTGGTATCACCAACTACATGCTGCTTTCACGCCATGTCATAATTACTGTGATTTCGAGATGACAACACGTGACGCTCTACTTGGAGCTGTTCACACCCTTGGACTCTGAACTATTGCATCAGTGCCTAAACGTAGTGCCTAATGAATCTGAGGTGGTCAGGTGGTTGTAGTACAAGTTGTAGCTCTCAGAAAACTCCCACTTCACAAGTTGTAATTACGAGTTCTACGAGGAAGTGAACGCTTTTTAAAAGTTGGTATCTCTTAATCACGGTAATTACGACATGGCGCAAACACACCTACAGGCGGGCTATTCACTCCATGTCGTAATTACTGTGATTTCAGGATGACAATACGTGACGCTCTACTTAGAGCTGTTCACACCCTTGGACTCTGAAGTATCGCACTATCAGTGCCTAAACATAGCACCTAATGAATCTGAGGTGGTCAGGTGGTAGTAGTACAAGTTGTAGCTCTCAGAAAACCTCCAGTTCACAAGTTGTAATTACGAGTTCTACGAGGACGTGAATGCTTTTTTTACAAGATAATCACGGTAATTACAACATGGCGTGAACGCACCTGTTGCTAACGTTACGTATTTAGATGGGAGAGCATATAAGAGTGAATAATAAGGTTCACCTGTCACTGAGTTTAAGATGTTAAATTAGTTATCTTACCCAGTAACGACTTGTAATCGCCATTGCTACAACCTCGCTCGCTCAGTCGCTCTACTATATCAGACTGTTGGCGGCAGCAGCGGGAAAGCGTAGTGGGCGTGGTCAACCAGTCACTTCAATCGAGAGTGACCAATAGAAAAGGCCTTTCATCCTGGTGGGTATGAGAGACCGCCCACTGAGATACAGCTTAACTTGTAAACAAAACTTTTCAACTCACAAGCAAAAGATTTAGACCCGCAAAAAAGACAGCAGAAAAGAGAGCTACATTTATGGTTTCATGATGAAAAGTGTTTGAAGTGCACAAAGAAAAATAAAACATTAAACATAAAAGATTTTCAAAGATTTACACGCACTGCAAGGAAATTTGTTAACAATGTTTTACTAATTTACTGAGGTGGCATTGTTAAGTTACAAGAGACGAAAAAAAACGAGGGAACTGCTCCCGCGTGGCTTGCTACCAAAGTCCTTAGGGCCTTGCTTGCTGGAGGGAACCACATTAAAAGGGAATCACTTTTGAATCACTTTAAAGGGGTCATTTGATGTTGCTAAAAAGAACATTATTTTGTGTATTTGGTGTAATGAAATGTTTATGCGGTTTAAGGTTAAAAAAACACATTATTTTCCACATATGGTACATTATTGTTTCTCCTCTATGCCCCGCCTTTCTGAAACGCGTCGATTTTTACAAAGCTCAT
>NW_015644118.1:1141051-1171026 GCF_001515625.1 Sinocyclocheilus rhinocerous
TTTAGCCAGAGATACCTTGCTAAAGCACAAGATGACATTAACGTTCTGCTTGAGCAGATGAAAATTGTAACTTAATGAGAGTATGACAACCAGAAAACGAACGTTTTTGTCTTCATTGGGATTGGGGATGAATGCTTTGGGACATTTTGCTCCGTTTTGTTTGGGTTTAGAAAATAGAATAAAATAAATTCCATTGCCTATCCTCTCAGGATACCTGGAATCACTGTTATAAGAAACCCAGGCACATCGTTTTTCCATTTTTGAAGCATAAACCCCATAAAAACAATGTGAGCTTTGGATCTTCCAATGTTTCTCTATGGCGCTGAAACCTACAGATGTCCGAGTTCTGCTCCCCGTGCAACTGATACTCAACTGCCATTGGCTCATCTGCGTTCGAGGGGAAGGGCTTACCGATAGGTCAATTGAACTTCGACGGTTAATGATGATGTAGAGCGAGAACACAAGGGCTGTGTTCCAGTTCACTTTTAGACACGCACTCACGAACTTCCCTAAGCACTTACCCTCGGGGGAATCCCCGCCGCCATTTTGGAGTGCGTTGCACTTCGTCAAGTGGACGAGGGAAGTTTACATGGACAAACCCTCGACCCCTCGATTCAGGCCGCTCTTTAGACCACAATGCAACATGACTATGACGTCATCGCAGATCGCGTTTACTTTATCGGAGTGTCTATTTACACTAAGTGCAAATAGCACGCCTTGTTGGCAGAGGCCATTTACACTAGCTCCACCCACAAACGTGTGATAGGGATGGTCAACACTATAAAAGACGTCAGCTTCAGTGGCGTAGATGGTAAAAAAAAATCGTCAGCTTCAGTGGCGTAGATGGTAAAAAAAATTGTCAGCTTCAGTGGCGTAGATGGTAAAGCGTGTACTGTAGTCTTTTTGACGCGATCGACACGGGTTCGAATCCGCCTTTTGCCGAACTTTTTTTCTCCCTTTTCAAATCTCACATCACATAAGGAAATAATAAAAAAGTTGAAAATAAAGTATGGGTAGGGTTAGGGTAGGTGTAGGCTTTATTGTCCAAATAAGGGGGCATCCATTTAATAATTTGAATTAAAATGATAATTTACACTCAATTCGTTATTACTGCATACTGTCTTATAATGTACTATAATACTGAGGTGCAGATAATTGCCACTATTTGCAATAAGTAGTATAAATAGCAGAAAATCCTGCTATTTTAACATAGTGTAAATAGAATCTATAGCTATATGCATAGTGTAAATAGCATATTGTTAAAAATACTGCTATTTTCACTTAGTGTAAATAGAATCCATTGCTATTTACACTTACTGTAAATAGCATCTATCGCTAAGAAAATATGCTATTTTCACTTAGGGTAAATAACATCTAATTGCTATTTACACTTAGTGTAAATAGCATCTATCGCCTCACTTAGTGCAAATAGCCGCTGCATTAATTTATCCCCACCCCAAACAACTCTATAATTGTCCCAGATATGAACTCTGTTTCATTTAGTTTCTGTCTTCTGTTCTGGTTTAGGTTCCTGTTTGCCCATATTTGGTTCTGTTCTTGTTGTCATTATTGCATTAGTTCATTAATCAATTATCAGTTAACCCTCAGCACCTATATGTCCCTCATTTACTGCCTTATTTAAGATCTCTCCTTGGTTGTTTCAGTTGCCGGTTATTATTGTTGTGTATGCTTATGTTCCCTTCTGTCTTGGATTAACCTTCATTGTCTGGAGATCTTATTAAACGTCTATATTGTATTATCTTTATGTTCGTGCTCTTGACGCAAGCGTGACAATAATATATATTTTTCTTTTTTTTACATTTATAACAGCCCAAGCATATCTATATACATATAGAATGCTGCACCAAACAAATTCGTATGGGGAAACATGTAAACTATAAACCAACTCCATAGCGGATTCTAAGTGATCAAGGGCTTAGGACGTTCCAATTCAGCCCATTCCAAGGGTTCCGCCAGTAGTGGGCACTCATGCAACATAATCAATGACGTACATCCGAGTAAATGAGATGGAGCGAAATTAGCAAGTGAAGGGCATAAAAAAGTGAACTGGAATGCAGCCAAGGACGCAAGAGTGCTTAAGAATAGGCTTGTTTGAGATGCGCCTCGCCTCGCCTGAAATGTAGGTTCTAGCCCTCCGGCCTCCACTCACTCTAGCCCGCCGCCGCTCACTGAAGCCCGCCGTGTGTGACGCTGTGTGTTTCGTTGTGAAAGCGAAACTACTTTGTTTGGCCTTCCAAAAGAGGACACGACTAGAAATCAGTGGTTAAGTTGTATTTACAACACAGTTGTAAACTTCCAAAGCAAAGTCGTTGTGCGTTCTCTCCGCGTTGTTATAGTGTTCACATTATGAACAATATTAACATTCACTTCCCCTCACTCCATGGCAAATTCTTAAATGAATGGCATAAAAAAAAAACAAGGATTAAAAATGCAAGTAGCCATGTAAAATAAAAATATACTAGCCTACAGAATATAAAAAATAGTGCCATTCAAACAACATTTATTTTTAACGCCAAGCCTAAACGAAATTATTTGAATCAAAACAGAAACTGCACCGACGTTTGGCTCGTGCATCTCACATTCTGTCCAAAGTGTCCATTTTTGCGATGTTACATTTGGATGCTAAAAAACTATCTTATGTAAAGAAGGCTTCATACTTAAGTCAGGTCTCAATATACAAATAAATCAGCATCCTTCACATGCAGAGAAATTAGTTTGGAATAACAGCAAGTAGACCGGTGACACAACCATTATAATGTGCAACAGACAAATTAAAATTAAGCATAATAACTTCTTATATGTTTGGCTGACTGTGTTCTACTTTTATAATGAGGGCTGCAATGTTAAGTTAGCAATGCCAGAACTAATGTGTTGTGTGAGTGCGCGAGGCGCCAGCGCGATCACTTGAATTGTTTTCCTCAGCAGCGGAAACAATACTCTGTCATTTATAGTCATACAGATAAGAGTAGGACATCATTCTAAATGTCTAAATTCAAAATGACTGCAAAATTCATGCCTATTTTTGCCTAATTATTTGACAAATAAAGAAAACAACAGAATGTGCTGCTTTGGTTTCCTTGCATCTTTCTGGCGCGCACCACAAACGAACCTAAATTCGGCTGACACGCCTACTTTTAAAAGTCTACATTTAGATTATTTTACGTTAAATGCATTATTACTTTGGAATAAATCACAGTATGTTTCGTGATGAAAACGTGAATTACAGTCCAGAAAATATGGTATAGCAAATTATTTTGCGGACCCCCTGGCACTTTGAGAACCGCTGATCTACACAGAAGAAAGCCCTGTCTAGGCTCTGCCCCGGTACGGGTTGTGTTGAGCTATTCGTTAGTCTGGTTGTTTGATGAGAAAAACATGAAATGTTGCAATAAACGCGTTAAGAATCCGTACAACTACAGCAGTGGAGGACTATTATTCTGCCGCGTGAAACTGAGCAAGAACTGATGATGGCACGGTTTGATCTTCGGCTGACCAATCAGCAGAAAGGGGCGTTTCATTCCCGCCCACGTGTAGAAATCGAATATTCAAGCTTTATTCATTTTTCCACCCCTGAACGAAAAATCAAGCTGAGGTCTTGTTTTTTTTTTTGTTCATCCTGACTCCTCAGTGGACGTCTTTTCAATGTGTGACGTGTGCTCAGTGGGTCGATTTACTGTTGTTTGGCAAATAAATGATTTACAGACCATTACATACCTATTACCAACATTTTTATTATGTAAGGGAATTTATAGTAACTTAATGTAAGCAAAAGCCCAGATAGTAAGATCAGATTTCCAGATACAGGACCACCACTTCAGGCTCACCATCGGACCACCATCATTAAACTTGCTTGATCTATGATTTGGATTAAATCTTATTTAACACAGCCTAATTCAGTTTGGTTTCATACACCAAAAGCTATATTTAAAAAAGTTGGTGAGTTAGAATTTTTGTTGAAATGCGATTTTGAGATTTCTAAATTGCCTGTTAAAGGTGCAATGGGTGATTTTCTTCAGAAATTTTTTTTGTTATGCTGGTTGAAAGTCTCTTCACATCCCGATAGCAATCATTAAGTTAAGTGGTCTAAATGTATTTATCTGTATTTATATATTCTGTGGAAGGCTAGGACCAAGAAATGTTCGTCCAATCAAAACGCTCAGTCTGAGCGTTTAACTTGGCTTTCCTACCTGCCTGTCAACGTATGTCGCGCAGACAGGATATGTCATCAGCGCGTTCACGCACACTATGCAGACTGAGCGAGAATGGCAGACAAACATCAACAACCCGATCTTCTTCCTTTTAAAGTTTTCTCACCGGTGAATGACACATGATGTAGCCAGCAGTTCCCAATTCCAGTCCTCGCCCCTAAATGCTTCACGAACATGGAACATGGAACACGTCTGCGGTGCGGACCACCAGCGTACACTTTCGGTAATATAAATACAAGTAGTCCGCGTTGTCCGTGTACGCGTCCAGATTGCGCACGCGGAAAGTATAACAGAGGCTTAAAGCCTCTGTTATACTTTCCACATGAGCAATCCGGACGCGTACACAGACAGCGCAGATGCGGACTACTTGTATTTATACTTCCGAAAGCATACGTTGATGGTCCGCTCCGCGGACGTGTTCCATACATGCGCATTAGATCGGCTTGAACAATAAACAAACATGTGAACAAAGAATTGCCCAGAATTATTGCACATCTGGCTGTCTTTATATTGTTTTATCGACGGATTGTACAGGTTCGAGTAGCAACGGGCTTCTTCACACAGCCTGCGCATGCGCAGTAGCCTACTGACCGCGCGTACTTGTCCACGTGGTCACAAAAAATGGGAGGCACGCGGATGTCCGCGCGGAGCCGCCGCGCACACTCCCCGAAGACGATTTTTACGTCACGCGCACCATAGCGGACTAGCACACGCGGAAAGTATAACAGAGGCTTTAAGCCTCTGTTATACTTTCCACGTGCGCGAGAGTCCGCTAGGGTCTGCGTGACATAAAAATCATCATCGGAGGCGCAGGCTCAGAGTGGACATCCACGTGCCTCCCATTTTTTGTGACCACGTGGACAAGTACGCGCGGACAGTAGGCTACAAAAGCACCAACTGCGCATGCGATGGAAATACACACACCACTTTCTTGCTCTCCGCCTTTTCTTCTTTTTCTGTGAATTAGCTAAGTACAGCAGACAAAGCAGCTGTTCCTGCTGCATGTACGTCTCTGTGTTGCTGTTTCTGTTTCTGTTTTTACTATTCAAGCCGATCTACTACGCATGTGTGGAACACGTCCGCCGAGCGGACCACCAGTATACACTTTCAGAAGTATAAATACAAGTAGTCCGCGTCCGTGCTGTCCGTAGCTTTCTGTGTACGCGTCCGAACTGGAGTATAACAGAGGCTTTACTCATCACTCATATAACTTGTCCGCGTGATCACAAAAAATGGGAGGCACGTGATGTCCGCTCTGAGCCTCCGCTTACACCCTCCAATGACAATTTTTATGTCACGTGGACCCTAGCGAACTCTCGCGCATGCGGAAAGTATAGGTGCGTTCGACTTGAAGCACGGCTACAGATGGCAGTCAACGAGAGTAGCCGCTTGCAGTCGGGGGCGGAGTTGAAAACGGAGCCGTCAAGCCGGACACTTTCTGCTCCCGTTAGTGAGGCTCGCGAGGTGTTTATGGCAAGCCATTTTGACTTTTATTCATTCTCAGGATATGAATTCTTGATATCAACAATTCAATTTTCAGGGGATGCTTGACTGATTGCACAGACACTACTGGAAGAGAACTGAACTGGATGATGACATCACTGAATCATCAATGAACTGACATTGGCTGAAAAATGACTCTGTTATTGTCTTCTTGCATTATTGACAAACTATTTTTCTGTTTGACACTGTGAAGCTTGACTAACCAGCATAAACAAGCTGGTTTATGCTGGATTTTCCAGCAGGGTGATGTTAGCTATGTGGTGATAGGTTAATTCAATTTCAATTATGCAAGTGTGAAGTGTCATTAAAAGATACAGAAACAACTGACCTTCTTTCTCAACTGCTTTATATCATCACTGCATTAAATGGCAAGATAAAATCAGAACAACAAAAAAGTGATGCACTAGTAATTTTGACTATATCTTTGCGAGTCAAACAGATGAAGTCCTATGCATTTTATTAAGGAATACAATTAAACGGGTTGTGCTAGCTCTGTAAATGTATTGGAAACTTAACTGTGAATATACAAGCTGATCTACTGTAACTATGTTTTGAAAGGAAACAAAACACTTAAAAAGCTACTGTAAGAATATGTCCTAAAAATACTCAATTATATATCAAATATACATATGTTGAAAATACAGTGATCTGTTTAGGGTAACTGATTTTACCCCTTACAGCCCTCTCTCTCGTCTATTAACAGGCTATTTTCAAACATGTCCTGTAGAGAGGAGAAGCTTGGTCTGTCCTCGCTGTTGAACTCCCAACACTGCATCATAATACTGTGCACCTGGAAAAAAAAAATCCCTTACATCAGTAAATGTCTGGATAGATCAGTAAATCATTGTTTCTAACTGTAACTGCACACTGCAACTGTAACTTTTTACAATTACTTTACCTAATATTTGTTTGGTACTTTAGCTAACATATGCTTGGTGCATGAACTTGCTGTCTATGTATGCACAATGGAACTTAATTCAATTGGTTAATGTGACCCATACAAAAACATTCATATAGAAATCTGTTTTTATTTTCACCTTCGGTGGACACTGAGATGGCATTGGTAGCCTCCAGTTATCCTTGAGAAGATTAAGAAGATGGATAGCCATGGACGGACTCTGGACATAACTTCCTATCTTCTGGATACACAACTGCATCAAAGGATTTACAACAATGCAGGTTGAACACATTAAAAGTTTTGGAACAACATAAATTGAGTTGACGATGACAGAATCTTTTTTTTTTTTTTTTGGGAGTTTCTCTAGGTGACAGTCATTCATACACTACCTCCCTGCCACTGTACTCATACAGTAGCAGCATCATTATATGGAGCTTCATTTACTCACTCTTTTGGGGTTTCGACTGATGTCGCAGTAAGAGAAGAGCTCGTGTAGAACAATGCCGAAACTCCATACGTCTGACTTGTGGGAGAATTTCAATTCTAAAACGGATTCAGGTGCATACCTGAACAGGATGGGACATGAAACAACAATGTTGAACCATAACATAATGAGTAAAAAAAAAAAAACATGACTCAGAGTAAAAAAAACACACAACAACAGTCAGTTTAAAGACAATAAAAAATAAAGCAATGCATCTGTCAAAACTAAATCATTCAGAGACCAGAAAAAAAAGTAATTTCATTAATCTGTAAAGACAACAAGGTGGTTTATTACTCTTTTACTCTCCCAGCTAACAGGGAATGTTCTCAGAACTTTGGCTAACGTTCTGGCAAGTTTCTCCCCAAGTTATGAAGTTATCTGGTCTTTAATAATGTTCTCAAAACAATAGCACAAAAGCATTATTTATACATCTTTCATGGAATGTTTTTAGTTAACATTTCCTTTAGTTCCGTTTTTTTAAACGTTGCTACCTGCTTCAGAATGTTCAGAGAACATTCAAAAGTAACATTCCTATAATGTTTGCAAAATGATAAAATCGAATGTTCCCTTTACATTCGCTTTTTTGAAAAGAAAGAAACCAATTGGCTGAAAACTGGGTATTGTGGGTATCATTAAAAATGACTGTAAAACAACACAAGGATTAGGAGCTGGTGAATGTAGATTATTAAAATATGATACATTTGGTTTATGTGAAGTATTATGACTGATATTCAAATATATGTGTGACGCTCTTTATTTTTTATTTTTTTGCTAAGTTCACTCTGTGTGAAAAAAATAATATTATAGGTTAGTTTAGTTTCGATTATGTAAGTGTCATTAAAAGATACATAACCAAGAAAAAACATTTCTAAAACATTTTAACGTTTTGTGCGTTCAGAGATCATTCACAGATAACGTTTTAATTATTTTAAGGGAATGTTAGCAAAACATTCTTAGAACTTATTTTGTTAGCTGGGTTGTTGGTTTGGATGAAATGTATTCAGTGCTATGTTCACTGCTGGGTGAAATGCACACTAATTGTGCTATCTGCCTGAACTCTGAAGAGTTTGATGTAATCATTACCAGAAAATAGGGCTTTCTCCTGGCTGCGTGACACGGTAGTACTCTTTATCCACTGGGATGATCTTCGTAAGCCCAAAGTCGGCAATTTTCACCAGAGTGTCACTGGCGACAAGGATATTGCGAGCAGCTAGATCACGGTGAACATAACGCATGCTTTGCAAGTACTCCATACCCTACATAAGAATGTTACAGAGCTGTTTAGATGTGTAAGATCCACAAACAAATTCATAAACTAATCTGACCTATGATTAGAAAAAGGATTGAGTGAACCCTCTAGTTTGTTCTAGTGTTTGTTTGTACCTTACAGATCTGCGAGGCAAAGAGCAACAGTCTTCGGGTGCACACATTCTGTCTGTGCTTCTCCATATATCCAATCAGACTGCCGTACGGAAGATATTCCATCACCAGTTTTGTGCTGAGTCGGCCTGTGAGGAGTTCAAAAATAAGGATTATTGATTATTCACAGGTGTTTTACACATATTTTAATTATGCTTTGCATTGTTTTGTGTTTTAGGGTTAAAGGAATTGTCCAGTGCCTTTTCCTTTTCCATTTTTCTACCGACTTTTTTCTTACAGAATGCGTGCTGATTGGTAATCATCAAAAGTAGTCTGACCTGCGCTGTAGCAGATGCCCTTGTATTTGACAATATAGTCACAGTGCAGGGAGCTGATGGTCTGGATCTCTCTCTGGAAGTCTGCCACGGTGGCCTGTTTGTTTGACTGAAGCTCCTTGACAGCTACCAGATCTCCAGTGTTATCACCCCACGGATCATAAAGACAAAGCTCGACACTGCCAAAGTTACCCTAAACACACACATATGCACACAGTTAAAACCATCAGCCTTCATTTTTCTCTCAATTTCTGATTAGAAATCAATAGTTGCACCAATAATCATCACGTTTAGTTATGAAACGAGTTTGAATTATGAAGGAGCAAAGTGCATCATAATTTTAAATGAAAATTGAAATTGAAATAACTGCAACTAATGCATTAAGTGAAGAAAACATTTATAATATAATTGTAATCTACAATTGTAATGGTATCATCAGATTCTCTGTGCTTTTTTTGTTGTTGTACCTTTCCCAGGATAGAGATGCATCGCAGGTATCTCTCCTCAAAAACATCCTGTTGTTGCTTTTTGAACAAGTTCGGTCTTCTACAGAAGCCATCACTCTTGGGATGTGTGCCAGTCGCATGAAGGATCTCATAATCTACAGAATGAAGTTTAGAACTTGCATGATGGCTGATCATATGGTTCCCATATGTTTTAGGACAAATCTAGCCAAGATGTATTAATCATTTTTTAAATATAAACAGAAACATATGTTATTAAGCCATTTGACCCTCGATAAATATCCGAACTATGATTTTTTTTGGAAATAAATATTACTAAATACATTACATTATATTACATAATAATACAGAAATAAAAATAAAGCATTTATTTAAAAAAGCAAGCAAATTAATTACATAATTAATATTTTAATGTCAAACATTAATAAAAACACTTACTAATACATTATCATGTATTAAATAGATTACAATTTTACATTTTATACTTGTATATTTATATACTTGTAAATATTTAATATTATATGAGAGATGTATACATTATATAACAAACAAATAAATTGAAAAATTGTTTGAAAATAATACATTCATAACATGTATTTAATTATTTAAATTAATTATTTAATATTGTAATAAATTTTTTTTTTTTTAAGACAGTATAATAATAACAGTGCCATGTGAAAAAAAAAAAGGGATCTTCCTCAAGGGGGCGCTAACTGGCCTTAAAAGCCAAGCCACATTCTCTCAAGAATGGGACCTAAACCGATCAGATTACAAACATTAGTGTCATTGTCTGAAGGGGCTGGTGTACATCTGTGTGTTACCTGAAGTGATGAGGCTGTTAAGTTGGCGGATAATGCTTCGGCAGGACGGTCTGAGCTCAGGCTGGTACTGCATGCACTGAATGATCAGGTCGGCCAGCTCAGTCCACTCCAGCACAGGCAGGTTTGAGAAGTGCTCATAAAACTGCTGCTTCTGGATTCAAAGAAGGACAGCAGCTGTTTAGTACCACAAAACCATGGTGGAGACACATTGCCTGAGTATATTTTAAATGTTGTGGCTTTTTATCTGGAATGTATAACAACCTAAAGAAAATTTACATCCTAAAGAAAATTCTATATTCTATTCAAAATTCTATAATAACGTGAGGTGTCTGTACTTGTATGGGGTCCAGGCCCTGCAACGGAGCTTCTCCATTGTTGAAAATCTCCCACAGTGTTGACCCAAAACTCCACTTGTCACACTCCAGTTCAATCTCAAGTGTATCCAGAACCTCCGGGGCCACCCATGGGATTCTGTCTAACACCACTGGATTCACAGAAATGTGCATTTTATTGTATTATGAATAATCATGTTATAGCGTTATCCTGGGGTGCAGATCTCAATTCCCGGATGGCCGCAGACCTGCAGAGTTTAGTTCCAAGCCTGCTTACATACCATGTAGTTTTCAAATAAGCCTGAAGGACTTGATTAGCTGGATCAGGTGTGTTTATTTAGGGCTGAAACTAAACTCTGCAGGGCTCCGGCCCTCCAGGAACTGAGTTTGACAGCCCTGGTGTAATATAATCCCAATTGAGAACTGAATAAAGAATCTATTATTATTCTCTCAAGTATTCTTTTAAAAATACAAATTATTCTAGAAGTCATCAGGTTAAGAGTAAAATTAGTTTCGTATTCATCTTCATTGTTTTGACATTCGATTAGGTGTTTAATATAATTACCGTCTTTGCCCAGCAAGGCCATGCTGATACCAGGGTCACTAAGTTTAATGAAGGGCGAGTTATCAGCAGAAGGGTCTCCCTCTCTGGCCAACAGCAGATTCTTTGCACAAATATTCCCATGTGTAATATTCTTCTCCTCCTGCACACGGCCAAAAAAATAAAAATAAAATTTTTTTAGCTACTGCTGAACTCTATAAGTAAGGGCTGGGATGCATCCCCTCAAATATTCAGTACAGAATTCAATCAATATGAGCTTTTAAATTAAGGATTCTTGATTCCGCAACTTTTTGGTTCATTTGACTCCACAAAGGTTACATCCTTTCAATAATATACACTGTAAAAAATTATTGTGATTTTAACAGTAAAAGACTGTAAAAATGCTACAGTAAAAACCTGTTAATTAGTTATCAATAACTTTCCATACTATATACGGTGAATAACTGTAATTACATTTAATGTAATTTTACAGTAAAATACTGTTAAAATTACGGTTTTTGGAAGTGAAAAAGAAAAAGTAATTTTGTGAATTTAAGTTAAGTCTGTAAAACCTAAAATATTGCTACCATATTTTTAACGGTGAAATTCTGGCAACCACAGCTGCCGGTATTTTACCGTAAATGTCACAGATTTTTTTTACAGTGTACATAGTATGCATATATACCTTTCTACAGTACATTACCGTTCAAAAGTCAGTGAGATGTTTTTTTTGTAGTATTTTCATTCAGCAAAGATTTAAATTACATTTTAAAATCTATTAAAAATATATAGAAAACAGATATTTTAAGTTGTAATAATAATTCACAATTTACTGTTTTTACTGTATTTTTTTTATCAAATAAATGTAGTCTTGTTGAGCACAAGAGATATCTTTCAAAAACATAAAAAAGTCTTACTGACCCTACATTTTTTAATAGTAGTATATATTGTATCTTATATTATAGGGGCTTGTTCTCATTTGCGCCAGTATTAAATGTCTAGCTGAAACCAATAAGACAATAATTATTTTCATGTTATGGCTGTTTACCGATAATTATTAATTCTACTTATTTAATATCCAAAACAAATAAAAGAACAAAACTAAAACACTAAAACCAATAGTTGATGTCAATTTTTAATTAATGTTGTGATTCTTAAGTGAATTTCAAATGATTGGATGACTAATCATTTTGATGTTTGGTAATGAAAAAATGTCTTTATTATGATAGAGACAGGGGCGTGTAAATCTTTGAAATCTTTTCTGTAATCTAGCACTATTTCTTTAAATTAACCCTAGATGAATAGAAAAGTAATCTAAAATCAACATATAGGAAGAAACAAGTGTCAAAAATGTAATGCTCAATATTGACTAAATATAAACCAATACCGATAAATTAAAACATAACTGATAAAGTTCCATATTTCATAATTAGCAGCCAATTTATCATACATGAATATTTCTCACCAGGAAGTTGAGAGCACAGGCCAGTTGTTTGGCCACGTCTAATTTCCAACTGACTGACACAGACGTGCTCCTCTTTAGATACAGGTCCAGTGCACCGTGCTTCACAAACTCCTGCACCATGACGTCTGCAAGGGTCAGAGGAGGACACACTTTACTGACACGACTGTATTCACAGACACTTTGACAGGCAACCAGCGTCACCAACGACCCTCTAGACCAACTCAGAGTTCAAGAAGATTCAAAGAGCTGAGGTCATTACACAGACTTTTAATTGCTTTCTTAGGGTTTGCCCTCTTGTGTTTAGACTTCGATAAAAGAGTGTTTCTTAAGAGTGCTTTTACAAGTGTAAAACACTTACTTTTGGATTTGTGCACACTGATGCCATATACCAGGAGAAGGTGCTTGTGGGAAATTTGACTCATCAAACTGGCCGCCTCAAAAAACGACTTGAAAACAGCAGTAAGATTAAAATAATTAATCACGTGGCTCAAAAACTCTTCTTCACTTCAGTCAAAGAATGCAAAACTATTATTTACACTAGCTCAGTTTTACATGTCATTGTTGAAAATTTTAGTTTGCATATTAAAGGCATTTGTTAAATCTCTCATTTATTAATACTACAGTATTCTGAATCAAAAAGAACATTGTCATGAATTGTCACGTAATGGGAAATGCAATATTCTCTATGCCAAAGTACCTATTTGAGGAAGCGTTTTACTGGATATTGTCTTTTTATTGTAAATAAACATATTCAGCATATGTTTCACGATTGAAAACACACCTCCCAGCAGTTTTTATGATTTGCATCCAGGACCTTCAGAAGAACCTCTGTGGAGTGTGTCACTCCATCCCGCTGGTCTGTCTTACTGCCTCTAGAGATATGCGTAAAGGAACCTTGACCTAAGCTTTCCTTCTGTTAGGAGATAGAAAGTTGTTTGTCTTTAGTTGTTTTGAGATTAGACATATTGTTTTTAAAATTAATATTTTGACCGCTCTAAAAGCAAGCACTTTCAGTTACTTTCCGTTTAAAACTAGTGGTGACGACTTTAAAGTCAATGAAAATATACATATAAAAATGTATAAATGTACCCAGGTGAGGTCCTCATGTTTAATCATGTGGAACTGCATGTGGCTTGGTTTGTGCCTCTGTAACATGGGGTAACTGGGCATCTCAGTCATATTGCTGTTACGAAGGATGATCATGTTGGTAAGTTCTGCAATGAAGACAAGAAATAGCACAATAATAATAAAGAAAAAAATATTTTTATGTTTTTTTTTTCCAAAGGATTATTTTGCAATTTAGTTAAACATGATATATATATATATATATATATATATATACAAATAGTAAGAAACAGCTAAATAAAATAAAAAAACTAAGTAAAAAATTAAATAAAACAAATGAAGTTATTCTTTCCCCAAATTATAATTTTAGATTATTTATGCAATTTATTTTATTAAATATGACATGTATAAAAAATACAAATAAAAAACCCAATGAAATACCCTTTAAATCCCAAAGAACCCTTGCTGTCTATTTTTTTATATATATAAAAGATAACAATTAAGATATAAAAAGCAAATGTTGCATAGAAATGTTCTACCTTTTGGTCTGGGGGGGCAGCACTTGCCCAGGGTGACGGGGATGTCTGACATGAGAAGCGTGCTATGCTGATAGAAGTCTGTGAGCTGTTTTAGACTACAGAATGAGTTGTGGATCCCAGCCAGGATAAACTTCTCATTTTTCTCTATCAGACAGTCCTTGTAGTCCATCCCTAGAGGAGTCTGTTGGAACAATTGGAAGTTAAGAAATATAACAATGGAGTCTAGTCATTAACAGTTCTAAAGAAAGATAATGCTAAAGTTGATTGAAAATTCACATTATAATAATACTAAGCACTAATATATAGGAAGTAGCTCTTCATGAATCAGATTTAAACTCATTTGAAGCTTGGAGTTATGAGTCATGTGCTTTTTTTTAGTAACTTCCTGTTGAAACCCAAAGGCTGGTGCTTTATACTATTTGTATATTTTTGGGGACTATTTGAGTCCAGCAAGACTGATACCTGTGTGCAAATAGTGAGGAAGTACTTGTCGAAGTCCTTGGGACTGTGACGTAACAGGAACATCCCATTTTTGGCTCCAGCTTTCTTAAGTTTGTGCACTGCAAATTCTGACCTTTAGAAAACACACAACAAAACTGTGTTTATTACTTAGTCATTTCCTTTCTAATTGTACCATATGGTGAAATATGAAACTGTGTAGTACGTGATCGGGCCATGGCAGTAATTATGTATGTCCTCCAGCAAGCTTGGCGGGGCCACTTCTACACAGAAATAGTGAGTCGAATCTGTAGTCAATCTAAAATATCCATCAACCAGAGATACAAAGGAAAGAGCTTCAGTTAGGGTGTGGAACTCAGCCTCCTATTGGTGAAAAGAGAAACAGAATACACAATTTAAAATTAACTGCTATATAATGTCGAATTCAACAAAAAGGACGAGTTTGAATTTATTATATTTTCATAATATCAAACCTTGGTTAATCAAAATGGCAAATGAGTCACTACCACTGTTGTGGAGAAGTTTACTTCCTTTTCTAATGGGTTTATGTGTTAATACTCAATACTTAAAAAAAAAAAAGGTTGTTATATATATATGCAAATGCCACTACCATGCGCTGGTCATCCTGGCGTGTAAGAGTGACCACCCTTCCTTCCAGGGGCATCTGCTCTTGAGAAAGACGCTTAATACTAATGTCGGTGATCTGGGGGAAGTCACAAAACGTCTGCCATTCCTGTGAACGTATACCAGAGGGAGCTCAGTAAATAACAGAGAGCAAATCTTCTGTACATAGACTGCCATTTAAAAGTTTAGGGTCAGTAAGTTTTTAATGTTTTTGAAATAAGTCTCTTATCCTCACCATGGCTCTATTTAGTTGATCAAAATTAAAGTGAAAACAGTAATATTGTTAAATATTATCACAATTTAAAATAACTGTTTTCTGTTTTAATATATTTAAAAATGTATTTCTGTGATGGCAAAGCTGAATTTTCATCAGCCATAACTCCAGTCTTCAGTGTCGCATGATCCTTTAAATCATTCTAATATGCTGATTTGCTGCTCAAGGAGTATTTTCTATTATTATCAATGCTGAAAAAAGCTGTGCTGCTTAGTATTAATATGTGGAAACCATGATACATTTTCTTCAGGATTATTATTAATAATAGACCGTTCAAAGTTCAAAAGAACAGCATTAATTTGACATATAAAAACAAATCTTTCGTAACACTATAATTGTCTTTAGTGATACTTTTGATCAATTTAATGCGTACTTGCTGAATAAAAGTATAAATTTTTTGTTTTTTTTTAAACAATTTGCACAGACCCCAAACTTTTGAACAGCGTTTTTATATCACTCTGACAAAGTTAAAAGCATCCAAATTTGCTTAAATTATCAAGACCGCTAAGAAATTGAGCCTCTCATATCTTTTTAATTACAATAACTTTTATTAACTTTTAACTTTTCTATTAAAACGCTTGTGAAATTTATATAATTACATATAACAGATAGTTCCGGTTAATTACCGTAGTTGGCGACAAGTGACTGCATTACTAAGTGAGTATATTTACTGATTCATTCTTTGTGAGTGAATCAATGAATCATTTTCACTCAACCGATTCGTTCAAAAACCCTGATTCATTCAGCAACGCGCATCGGTTCGTAATGCTGTGGCTGCGTTTTGGAACTATTTTCTTTGGCGGAGCAAAAATAAACAAAGGCAACACTGAGTCGAAAATGTAAGTGACTCAAAATTAACTTCTTGTTTACTGAACTTTTGTATAAAGTTCTACCTGGCTCTCTTTGGTCTGTATCTGAATCCCTCCCTCTCCAGACACTCGCACGGCTTTGACACTTTGCTGCTCGCTCTGCTCTAACCATCCAGACTGATGCAAAGTGAAGCTTTCTGAACCATAATTCGGCTCCAACACACTCAGCTCCATCAGGTACTTCAGCTTCAGGCTGCATTCACCAGCCGAGCATTTGCCAAGCTTCTTTAGGAAACGCTTCAGCGTTTTTCGGATTTGATATCGCGCTAGGCGGCTCATACGCTGTATATCTTGTCTGTGGGTCTCTGGGAGGCAGGACTTGTAGCTGGAATGAGATTTTTTGCGGTGGTTAATGCAGCTTGAACATTGAAATGTTATGTTGAATGTACAGAAAATCTCTGTATAGCTCTACCCATCCACTTATATGAGACTTTCTCAGTTTCTCATGTTACCTTGTTGTATTGCAGATCTCACCAAGGCTCTGGTTTCTCTCTTTGGCCATACGCCACAGATCCAGCACTGCCATTCCCAAACATTCCTGCTGCAAACTCAAAGCAGGTGAAATCCCGCCACGTCCAGACACAAAATCACTGCGGGACTGAAACAGGAAGACTGTACAGTCAGATGGGAAGGTAAATGATCCTGAACAGTTGAGTCAGCATTTTTATGACACATTTTTTGAATTATTTGAATCATACCAATAGTTTACTGTACATCAGCAGGACAGAGGCACATACACCTGGGTGTTTATTTTACAGTCACACATGGCTTTCAAAATAACGTTCAACTGCCTCTTGGGAGGGCGCTGACAGATTACTGTGCTATACCTGAGCAAAAAGATAGTCTATGACGCAGTAGTCCAGCACAGCACAGATTCGTCCTCTGCTGAGGCTAAAGCGGTACGATGCTTTGGACCCTGGACCAAACCAGCTTGAGAAGAAAAACCTTAAACACACAGAGAAAAGCTTTACAATTACAGAAAACTGTCAATTTGCATGTTTATCTCTTAAAGCACACCTTTTACTTTCTTACTATTTAATTTGTCCACTAGCAATTATTTTAGTATTATTTGTATACTATTACAGTATTTATTAATATTTTCAGTTAGCTTTTGTTTTCAGTGTTCATTTTCATTTTAGAAATGATCTTATTTCAGCTTTATTTCAGTTACCAAAAATGAATTTTAATAGTTTTTTAGTTAACAATAACAATGCAATGGCCAACAATGCATATCAGTGCATCACAGAAGAATTCTAGAATTTTTGTAATTTTACAATGAAAATATTCTGTTATTGTGCATCATATGTTTCACATAAAGTGTTATATAACTTTTTTTTTAACGATTTTTCTTTTCTTTCTTTACACATTATGTATCATATTTATCTTCTTTATGCTTTTCACTGACACTGTTGTCTTATAGTACACTAAAGTACACTAACTTTTGAAAAAACTTTATTAAGGCTAACATTTTTGTCTGTGATGGAAATGACACCACACGTGATATAAACACTGATATAAATAATTATTAAATATTGAAATTTCAGATTAGTGTCACTTTACTCACTTTAGTTTAAAATGTAACGTTTATGATAATTTAACTTTTTAGTCATCATTGTTTTAAAAACATAATATGATAAATTTACTTTAAGACTGAAGTCTGGGTCAAGGACGAGGTTAAAACTAAATCTTTACATAACAGGCATTTGCAAATTAACTGAAAATGAATGACATGAATAGTAAATAAAGAAACTCAAATATTCAGTAAGAGAAAGCTATTTATAAATAAAATATATGATTGTTACAGCTGTTTTACCTCACTCTGTAGTGAACTTTGACGTTCTCCTCGCTCTTAAACACATGAGTTGGTGGATACCAGTATGAAAGGTCCTCTGATCCCAAAGCAAACAGGTTGTGGAACACAGGGCGAATTCCTAAAAATATAAATATTCCATTCAGGTTGTTCTAAGGTTGGTGCACAACCCTTTTAAATGTATTTAATTAAAAGACAAAACATATGAGCAGATTTTTGTTTAAACTGTAATTTCTATGCTTTAGACATCATCTAAAAGATAGACCTCGACCTTATAAAAGTTATCATCAACACAGTTATAATGCTTGTTGCACCTTTTTAAAGTATTTTTTCTTGAGTATATACATACTTTTTCTTGAGTATATACATAAAAACAGAAGATTTTGACCTCTGAGCAACAGACATCTTTAATGTTTAGATTATGTTGTGTGTGACAGTGTGTTAGTGTCTCACCGCTGGCTTTAGCAGCAAGCACACACACGCTCTCCGCTGTGATGTGTCCGGTGGGGATAGTGAAGGTGGTCTCTGAATTTAAGCTGGGGCTGAAGTACAGGTGCACCTGCAGGGCAGAGTCATAGCTGGACTTCTGACTGCCAGCCCTTTCACTCTTCATCAAGGGCACCTCTTCCTCTTCACTCATGATCTTCTCACCGAAGTAATCTTCTGATTGGATGGAAAGGACTATAGATAATTTTATCTCAGCAGATGCAGGTGTTCATTGACCGTTCTTTCTTCCCAAAATAATGCATGTAACTCAAAATAGGATGTAATTAAAATGAGACAAATGGTTCTTTCTGATAAAAAGCGAATTATTTTGATGTTAGAAGCTATTGTAAAGTTTTAAATGAACTCTGATGTTCTGTTTGGGGCTTTATAAAACCCTTTCAACATTTACAAAAACATTATTAAGGTATTTGGTTGACTTTTGCTACTCTTATGACTGATTAATTATAAAATGTCCACTTTATCACACATCCTAAATAATAATAAAAACAAAAATGTTAAATTTCTTCTGCTGGGGGTCTCAGAGGCCCCGGCTATAAAAAACTGACCTTAAGCAGAAGCAATGTTTCTATTTTAGACAGCATTCCCATTTTAGAAAAAGTGTATGCACTTTGGGATTAAACAGAGGGTTCAATTTAAATACTGTCAAATGAGCTTTAATTAAGTCATAATTTATTTAGCAATTATTATTTTTATTTTTAGACATAAATCATTAGGGTCTCAGAGACCCCAAACATAAATACAGCAAACTTGATCTCAAAAGAACTTGAGGGCTACTGTAAGCAATAGACGAAGCAGAAGGCGGTAGCATTGTACTGTAAAGCAGTGGATTATTGTTAACACCAGTTCTTGGAACTGTGGTGGTCATACGCTTGATTGAAGTGAGCTCATCCTTCTCATGTTGACGAGCTGTACTTTCCGTAACAAACTAAATCAAGGGTGTTTTCCCTAGATTTCCAATATTAAGCCATTAACAGTACAGAATTTGATATACATAAAGTATTTTAAATTAAAAGGTTAGTTTACACAAGTTTAATTTAATTTCGATAATGTCATTGGCTGTTAAATATTGTAGTGGAACATCCTATTACAGAAATACATCTGATTATATTCCAATAATACAATAATACGAGTACAAACAAGCAGACAAACATGAAACATACAACGCCTCAGTCACAAAATGTATATTCGTAGTCACATGATTTCCATTGGCATATTCTCTGAAATGGCAGTTACGAGGTATTTTTCATTTTACGATTCTAATAAAGACAACTGAGAGGTGTTACCTGAAGTTATTTAAGAAGAAACATTAATGATTTGTTCATGTTGATGTGAAGAGCTGCGTAAATTTCACTCAGGTTTCGCTGTTGTGAGACTCTGGAGGGAGGGATCAAATGAGACTCATTTCCGGCAAGAGGCAAACCACAAAGGCACATAATTTCCAGACTACTTTAGCAAGATCGACGCCACTTGATGTTTCTTTACTGGTCGGCCTCATCTAGCATCTCGGTTTCTAGACCTGTGACCAGGCCATAAACTGAACACAGAGCCACCTCTGCATATTATGAAGTGCAAGCATTGTGTATTTATAAATGTGTGTGATAGAGAGAGAGAGGGAGGGTGTTTGCTGGAGCTGCTGGGTTTGTTGCTTTCTTTACGTGGGAAGAGTGAAACTGTGGTTTCCTCTTTCTCTGCTAGTGAGCGGCGGGTTTGTTATTTCCGCCTGCAGAGCACAACTGAGTAGGTTTCCTTCCGTTTGGCCTGATACAACCAAGTGCCATTTGAAACTTTCATGTAAAATTATTATGTGCACCTGATAGTAGTGTTGACATTTCAGTTTATTGTGAACGTGACAGGGACACGCGATCATTCTACAGCTTATCTATGCGATACAGGTATAAAATGAAACAAATATTCAAAATATGCTTGAATTGCACAGCCATTGGTTCAAAACGAAAACACTAAAAAAAGTAATTTTTATTCTGGTGTCTTTTAGGGTTTTTAGGACTTCTGACACATTCAGGTGACTTTTCTTAGAAATGCTGAGGAATTCCCATGTTCCTTTAACGAGCCTTGTTTTATAGGTTTAGACACCGAAATATTATTCCTGTCTGCCACAAACAAATTAAATGCATTATTATTATTATTGTGGGTAGTATGATGTCGTTAAAACATCTGTTGTAACATGGTCAATAAAATGGATCTTTGTAGTGTTAAATCATTTGTATTCTCTTAATTAATTCAAACTAATAATCATACATACAGAGTTATTGGATAAGTTAGAGAAAAAAGCATCATAGTGATATATCACCATTAAAGCATTCAGTTAATTAAAGTACTTTCAGATCACTTTAGTGTGCATGACTAATGCTAGGAATGAAAGTGGACTGACATACAGGTGCAACACAGGTGTATGATGAACAGAAACATATTGTGCATGATTTTGTACTATGAAGGAAGGCAAGGCACTGTTGTTTAATAGGTCAAAGAATCATCTTTTGAATCAGGTGAATCATTACTGGTCAGGTATTCAGTAATGCCAACCAAAAAGGAAAATAATCAAATTAGTATGGCTTTTGACATTTTTGATATGAGAGACTGTGCAGAATGTACTTTGTGTGATGTTCTACAAGAAGTCATTTCAATTTGAATTAATGCAATTTCTTAAAAATTTTGTTTGAAAATAGAAATCTGACTTTTTTTTTTACTTCACAAAGCCAATCCTGCACCTGTCTAAATGTCACCTTTGTTCAGTAAAACATCTTGTTTATCAGCAGTGGCAAAAAGTTCTTTTGGACTGAGAAGGATTTCGGTGGGATTGTTTGTCATAGTTTCATTCTGTAGAGACAAGAATATGATTTCAGCAGTGTTGTTATTGTTAATGAAAACTAAAACTATAAAAAATATATTTTTTGTTAACTGAAATAAAGCTGAAATAAAATATCTAATATATATGTAATGTAAATATAAAATGAAAACTTAAACTTTAAATGAGAAATATTGCTTTGGCAACTAATAACTGTGTGTGTGTGTGTGTGTGTGTGTGTGTGTGAACTAAAAAATCAAAAACTAATAAAAATGACAAAAGCACACAACAAAATAAAAAACAAACAAAAATTAAAATAAAAACTGAAAATATATATATATAAAAAAAGCTAATTCAAAATATTAATAAATATTATAATTCTTTTTTAAATAATGCTAAAATAACACGTTATTTCATGTGGTAAGAACTGGGCTATAAGTTCAAGTAAATTAATTGTGACTATGAAACTTACCAAGTTATCACAGGATTCATTGCATGTCTTTTGTTCCAAGTTCCATCGTAACAAACCAGGACTGATAGAATCCTTCTTGGTAGGTCCTGTAGTAATCCAACACATAGTCATTAAGATAAGTAAGATCTGTTGATATTTTCATTAGTTTAATTATTCTGTTAGCAATAGTGTAAGTGAGTTTCTCTCACCTGTAATGTAGCTAACCACCACACCTACCAGCACGACTGCACTTGTTGACAGGGCTCCAAAGTACAGGTAGGATATTGAATAGATATTTTGAAGGCTGTATGAATTTAGTTGGAAAAAGAAAATGAACTCCTGTGCTATATTTCACACGTGAAACACATTTTGCAAATAATTAAAGCCACAGAGCAGTCACAGAGCATTATAAAATGTGATACAACTTTAACTCTCACCCATAATCCAGAGGGTCTGATGATGCCAGGATAGGTGATTCAGCGACTGCCGTGGTGCTGTTGAGCGTTGCATTACTTGCTAGACATTGACCTGCATGTGTGTGTGTGTGTGTGTGTGTGTATGTGAACTAAAAAATCAAAAACTAATAAAAATGACAAAAGCACACAACAAAATAAAAAACAAACTAAAATTAAAATAAAAACTGAAAAAATATATATAAAAAAAAGCTAATTCAAAATATTAATAAATATTATAATTCTTTTTTAAATAATGCTAAAATAACACGTTATTTCATGTGGTAAGAACTGGGCTATAAGTTCAAGTAAATTAATTGTGACTATGAAACTTACCAAGTTATCACAGGATTCATTGCATGTCTTTTGTTCCAAGTTCCATCGTAACAAACCAGGACTGATAGAATCCTTCTTGGTAGGTCCTGTAGTAATCCAACACATAGTCATTAAGATAAGTAAGATCTGTTGATATTTTCATTAGTTTAATTATTCTGTTAGCAATAGTGTAAGTGAGTTTCTCTCACCTGTAATGTAGCTAACCACCACACCTACCAGCACGACTGCACTTGTTGACAGGGCTCCAAAGTACAGGTAGGATATTGAATAGATATTTTGAAGGCTGTATGAATTTAGTTGGAAAAAGAAAATGAACTCCTGTGCTATATTTCACACGTGAAACACATTTTGCAAATAATTAAAGCCACAGAGCAGTCACAGAGCATTATAAAATGTGATACAACTTTAACTCTCACCCATAATCCAGAGGGACTGATGATGCCAGGATAGGTGATTCAGCGACTGCCGTGGTGCTGTTGAGCGTTGCATTACTTGCTAGACATTGACCTGCACTAGTGGGTAAAACACCCATAATTTGTGGTGTGGGAGGATAAATTGTGCTTCCAACAGCAAGCCATAGAGACAGACAGAAACCCACAGCCACACCTGAGAACACCCCCTAAAATGTGAGAAATATTACAACACTATTTATCGAGTGGAACGGTAGAATAATGTATGGTGGGGTGGACCGTCATGTTTATGGAGTCTTACTGGTTTATTTGTGGCTGGAACAAACATGCCCAGCACAAATGCTCCCAGCAGTGGACCGTTCACTACACCCATGACTGTGAACGAACCCTGAGGTTATTAGAAAAAAAGCTGGTTAGAGCACAGACATGTAGACTGAAATACAACCTGCTTAAAATCACAGTTATTCCAGTAGTTCAGACCTGAAGGACTCCCCAGTCCAGCAGCGAGGAGAGCGCAGCCATTGTAATGCAGCCAAGCCCGTACAACAGCGCTGTAGTCATATTTATAAACATTATCAGATTGATATCAGCAGATACGTGCAGAAAAACATCATGGTCTCTTACTTTTATAAGTAGTTACAGCTTCGTATTAAAAACAAGTCTCACCAATAGTCTTCTTTTAATGCATTACACATTCAATATTAATTGAAATCAAGACAAAAATAAATGAAAATTTAGCATTAAGAAATTAGACCCTTTTATATCCAATTATTTTGGATTGTGTAATTTCCATGACAATTAAGTATAAAATGATTTTTTTTAATAAAGGCACAACAAATACTAACATTATATAATTATATATAAATAATATATAATTATTTAATACATTATATAAATATATTCAAATTAAAATGGTAAACTAATAAAAATGGCAAAAGCACATAACTAAATTATTAAAACTTAAACTAAAATGATAAGGAAAAATGAAAGTATAAAAATAAAACCAAATTCAAAATGAATAAATTAATAAATACTATAATTTAAATATAATAAATACTATAATATCTCAATAATACTAAAATAACACTGGATTTCAGGTGGTAAGAACTGAGCTGTAAGTGAAAGTAAATGAACTGATATGTGTAATGTAATGTAAAGTAATATATCAAACACATATATCTCCAGATTTTTATCCATAAGTGGAGTGCAAGATTTGGTTGATGGTCTAAATATATGCAGTAAGCTATTGCTTGCACTTTGGAGATGTTTTATCTATTTAAGACACTAATGTCATCTTTGGCTTGCTTAGTTGGGGACTCAATTTCTGGCAACATTGTTGACTTGACTGCACAGACACTATTGGAAGAGAACTGAACTGATCTGGACGATGACGTCACTGAAACATTGAAGTGACTTTAAGTGATAAACTGACTGTTTTCTATTGTCCTCTTGCATTATCAGCACGTTTTTCCTGTTTAACACTGGCTGCTTTGACACAATCTGCATTGTATTAGAGTGCTAAAAAAAAAATGTTTACTTGCACTACAGGAAAGAATGAAAAGTTGCTTTTGACCCTACATAATGACTTGGAGAGCAAGAGCTGTTTTCTCTGTGAAACACTGATTAGCCACGGCTTCATTACATCCTCCATAGTAACAGCTGCCATGGCGTTAATGCTGGTGGAGACAGTACTGTGGAAACAGATGCGGGTGGTTTATTCCATTTGTACCAATAATCAACACCTCACTGAAGGTTCAGAAAGTTTCAAACACCTTAAAGTTCCACTGTAGGCACAGGCTAGAAAAAGACCCGGGAAGCCTGGATGATTACGGAAAATGTCCAAAACCATGTACGGCATGTACTGTGAAAATAAAAAGAAAATTGGGTTGCTTAAAAGGAGTATTTCACCCAAAAATTGAATTTCTTGAAAATTCACTCACCCTCAGACCATCCAAGATGTAGATTATTGTTTCTTCATTGGAACAGATTTGGAGAAATTTAGCAGTTAAAGCAATTGCAATTATCCATCAATTAAAGGCAGGGTATGTGATTTTTCAAAAACATTTTAGAAAACTGATTCGGGCCGAATAGCAAAACAAACTTGTAGCCAATCAGCAATAAGGGGCGTGTCTACTCGTGATGTGGAGGAGAGAGCTTTCAGTGCATGGGACGGACATTAGCCGAGCCGAGCGACAGAAAGATAGAGATGGCAGATAAAAAACAAAAGAGGAAAACGTCTGCGGAACGATAAGGCAAGAAGTAGGACCCGTGTAAATATCGGATCAGCTTTCCAGCGCTGGAGAGAACTCAAGGAGCGGAGGCCTGCGATTGGACGCCGAGGTTGCTTTGTTTCTTCTCAATAGGTGAGTAACACCGTGTCTACAACAGCTAAAGTCTGCCTACACTGGACGCGATCAAACGACCGTTGAAAACCATTTGAAATTTGTGTCAGCACGTCATAAATAGAACCCGGCAGCGGTTTTCTGTCGGGGATTTGTTGCGCCGCGCCGCTCACGTCCGTAGACACGGTGTAACATTGGTTTTGCTTTGTGTCACAGAACTAATCGTTGCCTGGGTTGCGTACGTATATGTGGGGCGGAGCTATCAAAATAGGGGCAAGACCCTTTTGGGGTAGGGGCGTGTTTGTTTTGGTGATTTCAAATATCAACATTGGCTACTAGAAATCACTTACTCTGCCTTTAATGTCTTGTGAAGCAAAAAGCTGCATGTTTGCAATAAACAAATCCAACATTAAAGGGATAGTTCACCCAAAAATCTTAATTTGTGTTCCGAAGATGAACGAAGGTCTTATGGGTTTGGAACGACATGAGGGTGAGTAATTAATGACAGAATTTTCATTTTTGGGTGAACTATTCCTTTAAGGCATTTTTAACTTCAAACACGTCCTCTATCCATAATACTGTATTTATTTCTCTAGTGAAAAGGTCATCTGGTCTGAATCAGGAGAGAAATATGCACAGCAATGTTTACAAACAAAACAGTTCTGAACAAATATGTTGGTGGATTTTGACGTGAGAGAACAACAGGGGATGGATGTTTTCACTGGAGAAAGAGTTATGGATTTTGGACTGGTTTTTTGGCCAGAAGCATCAGTTTAAAGTTAAAACACCTTAATAATGCATTTGTTTCTAACAAACACGCAGCTTTTCTCTTCATAAGACGTTAACTGATTGACTGAAGTCATGTGTACTCTCATTCTGATGGCACCCATTCATTGCAGAGGATCCACTGGTGAGCAAGTGATGTAATGGTAAATTTCTCCAAATGCATCTACATCTTGTATGGCCTTAGAGTGAGTAAATATTCAGCACATTTTTTTATTTTTGGGTAAACAATTCCTCCCTTCCTAACAGAAATGGTCATTTGTGATATAAATGTCTGTACTGTAATTTTTATATATTTAATACAAATATTGTGAATTATAGTATCAATTTCTTTCAAAAAATACACATTTAATAGTTTAATAATTTAATAGTTATTAGTAGTGTAGGTATAGGTAATTCTGTTTGTGCAT
Source organism: Sinocyclocheilus rhinocerous (assembly GCF_001515625.1). Taxonomy (NCBI): domain Eukaryota; kingdom Metazoa; phylum Chordata; class Actinopteri; order Cypriniformes; family Cyprinidae; genus Sinocyclocheilus; species Sinocyclocheilus rhinocerous. The sequence goes on from NW_015644118.1 coordinate 1,167,617, forward strand.
GTATTAATTTACCTGGTCAGATGCAGATATTCTGCCAGTCTTCAGTGGGTCACAGCTGGAGTATAAAGCAAACATTACAATGCCGCATGTGGCTGCACTGCTCACAATCAGACACAGACCCACCTGATTAACCAGCAGCGCCCTGCAGCACAAGAGTGACACTCAGTGGATCAGTATCTCAAGTGAGTGGGAACAGAAATATGTAAGTGTTCTTGTAAACCATAACTGTGATGTGTTATCACTTTTAGGAGAAATTTAATAGTAAACAAAACTAAATGTAGAAGATTGAAAAGGTTATTTTAGATGGTAAAAAAGACAGATTTTATTGATTTATTCTCTCACAGTTGGGCTTGTTTCTCAGTCCTGCATGATATGTAACGCTGTACTTGAGCTTGATTGGCTCCGTACATGGATAACCAGACCATAGTGCCGCCCACCGTGAAACTCCAGAACGAGTAGCGCCTCTGAGGGTTTATGGCAAAATTGCGTACGTATATGTGGGGCGGAGCTATCAAAATAGGGGCAAGACCCTTTTGGGGTAGGGGCGTGTTTGTTTTGGTGATTTCAAATATCAACATTGGCTACTAGAAATCACTTACTCTGCCTTTAATGTCTTGTGAAGCAAAAAGCTGCATGTTTGCAATAAACAAATCCAACATTAAAGGGATAGTTCACCCAAAAATCTTAATTTGTGTTCCGAAGATGAACGAAGGTCTTATGGGTTTGGAACGACATGAGGGTGAGTAATTAATGACAGAATTTTCATTTTTGGGTGAACTATTCCTTTAAGGCATTTTTAACTTCAAACACGTCCTCTATCCATAATACTGTATTTATTTCTCTAGTGAAAAGGTCATCTGGTCTGAATCAGGAGAGAAATATGCACAGCAATGTTTACAAACAAAACAGTTCTGAACAAATATGTTGGTGGATTTTGACGTGAGAGAACAACAGGGGATGGATGTTTTCACTGGAGAAAGAGTTATGGATTTTGGACTGGTTTTTTGGCCAGAAGCATCAGTTTAAAGTTAAAACACCTTAATAATGCATTTGTTTCTAACAAACACGCAGCTTTTCTCTTCATAAGACGTTAACTGATTGACTGAAGTCATGTGTACTCTCATTCTGATGGCACCCATTCATTGCAGAGGATCCACTGGTGAGCAAGTGATGTAATGGTAAATTTCTCCAAATGCATCTACATCTTGTATGGCCTTAGAGTGAGTAAATATTCAGCACATTTTTTTATTTTTGGGTAAACAATTCCTCCCTTCCTAACAGAAATGGTCATTTGTGATATAAATGTCTGTACTGTAATTTTTATATATTTAATACAAATATTGTGAATTATAGTATCAATTTCTTTCAAAAAATACACATTTAATAGTTTAATAATTTAATAGTTATTAGTAGTGTAGGTATAGGTAATTCTGTTTGTGCATGTATTAATTTACCTGGTCAGATGCAGATATTCTGCCAGTCTTCAGTGGGTCACAGCTGGAGTATAAAGCAAACATTACAATGCCGCATGTGGCTGCACTGCTCACAATCAGACACAGACCCACCTGATTAACCAGCAGCGCCCTGCAGCACAAGAGTGACACTCAGTGGATCAGTATCTCAAGTGAGTGGGAACAGAAATATGTAAGTGTTCTTGTAAACCATAACTGTGATGTGTTATCACTTTTAGGAGAAATTTAATGGTAAACAAAACTAAATGTAGAAGATTGAAAAGGTTATTTTAGATGGTAAAAAAGACAGATTTTATTGATTTATTCTCTCACAGTTGGGCTTGTTTCTCAGTCCTGCATGATATGTAACGCTGTACTTGAGCTTGATTGGCTCCGTACATGGATAACCAGACCATAGTGCCGCCCACCGTGAAACTCCAGAATGAGTAGCGTCTCTGAGGGTTTATGGCAAAACTAACACACACAGAGAGAATGAGCAATAGAATAATTAATAAACATTTAATTAATAACTTGAAAAGTTGACAGATTTCAAAACAATTTATAATGTTCATAATCATTAAAATTAATGCGGGATCCATTGTTGGCAATCTCCAAAACTCTGGCAGGCCCTCCTGCCAATATGGTGCCCTGAATGAGGACTGCAATGAACCCAGAGAGCATGACTACAATCTGAAACACATCTGTCCAGATTACAGCCTTCATACCACCCTGCAGGAAAACACAAACACAACATTATGTTGACAAACAAACATTTACATGGTCATATCACAGGCATAATCATAAATTCAAATTACTGAGCAAAACTGTTTTCTATTTAAATCCAGATCTGGAAAGATTTCACACTGGCCTACCAATGTTGTGTAAAATGTGCAGATGAGCCCAGTTGAGAAGAGAGATGCCTACATATTTAGACCTGTGGCTTGATTCAGAAAAGAAGAAAAAGGTTGATTTGAATATTGCAAATGTGCAAAAACAAACACAACTTCAAACCACTCACATGGGATCCAACTTGATGGATTGAGATACGATAGACACGTGAAGCCAAGAAACTTTGAGTAATTCCGTTTAAAACAGAGGAAATCACTAACCCTGATTCAAGATGACTGCAGGAGCAAAGATCACTATTCCAGTGTAGAGGAGCTACAGAAAGTACCAAACAACCTTAGAGTTACATATCCATTAGACACAAATATAAAACATGTATAAACACAAAGTGTGCACTTATTTTATGCAAATACAAATGTAAATATTGGAATTGAAAGTACATGTACAGGTGATATTCAAAGCTTTATTGATCAGTATTCTACATATACATTTTATTATATTGGTTTAATATTACTAAAAATATTATTATATTTATTTCCATTTAAGTTTTGATGATATGATGAGTTTTTTCTTACTGTGGCTACAATGAACTGCAAACTTCCCAAGAGCTGCATCCCTCTGCCAAACCTCATTCCTAAATACTGACACACGGTTACATTTATTAGAAGCCGGTGTTCACACACACACACACACACACACATTGGGGTCCAAAAGCACATGCTTATTAGGGGACATATTAAATACAGAAAACTAAAAATTGTTATGGGAAACTGTGTATTAAATTAGGAAAACTTCAAAATAGAATGATTCACTAATGGTCGTATTATAAATTTATTACAGTAAAATAAAACTAAAAACATACATACAAATTAAATGCAAATATCTCTCTCTCTCTCTCTCTCTCTCTCTCTCTCTCTATATATATATATTTTACCTTATAATTATAATAATTACCTTATTTTTTTTCAGGTAATTGTAAAGACAACATTAACCATTTTCATTTAGTTTAACTCTACTAAATAACTAAAACTAAAATTAATAAAAACTGTATAGACATTTTTAAAAGAAACAGACAACAAAGCTATATATATATATATATATATATATATATAT
>NW_015644118.1:1171072-1173247 GCF_001515625.1 Sinocyclocheilus rhinocerous
TGTGTGTGTGTGTGTGTGTGTGTGTGTATGTATGCAAGGATTTAATTTATATCAAACTATCACTAGCAAAACTACTACAAGAAAGAAATGGACAAAATCCTGACCTGACTTGAGCTGGTGATTTTGAGACGATAAAACACAGGAACAAACAGAACTGCAGCAATGAGGGAGTTGAGCGCTTGTCCCAGGCACATATAGAGGAACTTAAAGCCATATAAATATGCCTCTGATGGCACACCGAGCACTTGGACAGCTGACATAAAGCTGGCACAGAGCGACAGTCCAACGGGCACAGCAGAGAAACTCCTTCCCCCGTGAAGAAGTTGTCCACGTTAGAGCGATCCGGGGTCTTCCTCAGAGACTGGAATAGCCCGATGGCCACCGACACCCCCAGCATAGCAGCAAATACTGCATAGTCCACCAAAGTGAAGCCCAGTGTGTCAGAGTCTGAAGCCATAGTGCTGTCTGTTCAGACTCAGAAGTCAGAGTCTAAATGAGTGGAGTCCTTCTATTCAAGAAGCTTTCAGCTGTAACAACAAACCCAGAAATCACAATGCATTCTCAGGCAGCCCCCTGTTATGTTCTCTTGACTTTCAAACACTGGGGCTCATGCAGTGCACAGTGTCATTTAAGGTAAGAGCAGATGAATTGATTGAGTACAAAATAAGATATAGCAATTTACCGGTATATCTTTTGCACAATATTTAAATATTAAACAAAATAACAGCCTACATTTAACCAAAACAAAAACCTGGAAAAAAGCGTTTATGAGTGTTTGGAAAGACCAAATTCCACAGGCCAACACATGATCAAATCATACAGGACAGAAAACTGAATTGGTTTAAAGATATGGTCACTATCACTGACCAGTGTGGAAAGTGAGTGAGCATTATTTCAAGTAGACTTGGATTTATTTTCCTGGGCTGATAATTTGGATAATCGAAGACTGTCTAATGGGAGGGGAATTAGGAAATAATGTAATACAGTATAACCAGGGCCGCATTAAGACCGCACTGGGCCCCGGGGCTATGACTTACTGCAGGGCCCCCCATCACAATAATGATATATATATATATATAGGGTACATTGACATAGCAGAGGTGGAGTCATTCGACACCACAGATTCTTGTAATTGTTTTATAGCCTATATACTGTATATATATATATATATATATATATATATATATATATATATACAGGGGTGCACATAAGTTTTTTAGTCTGTTTCTCATAAGAGCACCTGGAGATTAGGTTTGGTGCTCACACTACACAGTGTAAAAAAAATATTAATAATAGTAATAACAATATTATTGACATAACATAACATATTAACATAAAATAATAAACAAAATAATAAAGTGTGGTAATACTATTAGCTATATTTTAAAATAAAAAGTGAGTATTAAATAAAAATACAATTATTTATTTTTATAACACAAAATGGCTAAAGAAGCAATTAAAATGGATAATAGCGTAGCAGTCACTATAAGCAGGGCAGAAGGAAAGTCTGTGATTAAGCAAGTATGTAGGAGTAAATGGCAGAACTACTGGAACTCATGTAAAAAAAAAAAGGAAGACATTTTTATAGAATACAAAGTAACATAAAACAAGGTAAAATTAATCATTATATAAATAGGAAGGACTTTATTATATATACAAGATTAAGAATGGGTCATACTAATCTTAATGCAACACTTCATATTATCGGAAAACATCATTCTGGTTTATGTAATGTATGTCAGGAAATGGAAACGGTTGAGCATGTTTTGATTAGACGTAAAAAATATGAACAGGAAAGAACTGAACTTATGAGATATGCAAGCTTTGGGTATTATGGAATTTACCTTATATAATATTTTAAAGGCAGGAGTAGAATTTAATAAAATAAGTATAGCGTTAATGAAGTTCTTGAGAAATAGCGGTCTAAAGAACAGAATATAGAAAATCTTCCTTGTGTTCCATCTTCGTCACACTCCAGTACAGTAGGTGGCGGTATGCACTTTTCCAGTTGGTTTGCAACCCGCCAATAAACTCACAGAAGAAGAAGAAGAAGCGGAGCAGAGCAGGACAGGTGCGCTGAGCAGACACGCAGAACACGAACTAATGCTCATTATAGCTGATCTTAAGTATTTACCGTGGCATATGTTAATGTTATATTGAGTAATTCACGGCTAA
>NW_015644118.1:1173257-1176665 GCF_001515625.1 Sinocyclocheilus rhinocerous
ATATATATATATATATATTTTTTTTTAAGTTCTGTTAGTCAATCTGGTCCACACTCCAGTATAGTAGGTGGCGGTAATGCACCTTAACGTTGGATGCCACCCGCCATAAAACAAGAAGAAGAAGAAGGGCGCGCAACACAGGCTGGCGCAGGAAAAGGTTGGTGGTATTTACATTATATATTAGATTCGGTGCCTGAAAATGACTTCGACTAATAAAATGAGATGTTTAAGACTTTCTCCTCAATATCTGCTTTCATTGTTCAAATGACCGCATCCGATAAAAACTTGAACGTAAATACTGTCACTCTCTGAAACCAGAGTAATTAGCAAAAATGCTAACGAGAATGTTTCTGAAAAGGAAAAATAGAATTGAAATGTTGCTACAGTTCCAGAGTGTTCCCTCTTAACACTTTATCTTAGGAAATTTAGCCACGAGTCAAATGTTAAGCGTGCTGTCAGAACTAAGAAAACCAACATCAGGTGTGAATTTGTGTATTATATTTATGCATAGACAGACATACACAATTACAATCATATTGTGATTATTACAATTGTTATGTTTCTATCTAATATATATATATATATATAGAACGAGAGAGAGATACATGCATACATGTAGACAGATTTTAATTGAAATCACGTTTTTGGAAGTACTGTAATAGAAATATTTGTAGTTTAACTCTCTCCAGTAATGCCAGATTATGTTAATACTGTGAGAACAAGGGCCTTCTAAATCCCTTATTTTTTTCTGTTGTTTGAGGTCTATTTTTACTGTGAAATGTATTACTAATGCAGAAATTGTATTACTCATGCATGAATGGAGCACTGAACACTGTGTATCAGAAGATGCTCAAAACCCAATAGAGAGCCCAATAACATCTAGTCCTAAATCAATTTTATGATTCAGCCTCATGATTAGCATGTGTTTAGTTTTTGTCTTTCTCTCATTAGAATTTGTTTATACACTACACGTTAATGTCCTGTGTGATCGCAACACATATTCTGACACTTTCAATATGGTCATCATCTCAACCTTACCTCCGCAGGGAAGTCCCAGGAATGCCGAAGAAATTCCAGGGTGAGAATTCCAAATCGGCCACCGCGAGGGCCCGGAAGGCTGAGGCCAAAGCAGTCGCTGATGCACGCAAACAGAAGGAGCTGGAGGACGCGCTCTGGCAAGATACCGACAAACATGTCATGAAGAAAGAGCAGAGGAGGGTAGGACTGATTACTTGGTTTAACAACTTATGTCCTTAAGAACAGGGAAAGTGATATTTGTTAGGGTCAAATGAAAATGATGATCCAGCAGGCCTTTGATATATGTCATGTACCATTACTATTAGATTTTGTCTCCAGTATCCACCCCTAATTGGCAGTACCTTCTAAGAAATCAGAAGAGAAATACAGTACAGCAGTGCCTAGTATAAACACAAGGTGGCAGTAAAGATCTTCGTCTCTACAGACCAGTACCTTCATAGCATTTAAGAAAGTTTGACATTGAAATTGTTCTTAATGAAGTAGTTAGTAGTACCTGGTGAGACATTGCTATCCATTAGAAGTCACAGGAAAATAACGTCATGACAAAGCTAGTTGGCACCATAAGAATAAGAACACCCTTCACCTGGGACTAGCCTGGGCTGCATTTTGAGCTAAGTTGATCGTAGAGACCATTGGTGGCAATGGTTAAACAATCTACTTAGGCTTATGATGCTTTTGGGAAACGCAGCCCTGAACTGTGATATCAGCATATAAGGAAAATATAAGATATATGTAACAAAGAAAAAGTTATTTTGAGTTCTCCATATACGAAAAAGTAATTTTGAGTTCTTCATAATCAAATTGCTAACTGTAGAAATGTCTATTATGAAATAATGAAATATTTGGCATTTATACACTAAATTTAAAACATTTGGGGTTGGTAACAGTAAAAAAATGTTAAGCCTCTTATGCGCACAAAGACTGCATTTATTATCAAAAACACAATAAATGTAATGTGTGAAATATTATTACAATTGAACATAATTGTTTTCTATTTTAATATATTTTAAAATGAAGTTTATTCCTCTGATGCAAAGCTGAATTTTCAGCATCATTACTCCAGTCTTCAGTGTCACATGATCCTTCAGAAATCATTCTAATATGCTGATTTGGTGCTCAAGAAATATTTCCTATTATTATCAATGTTGAAAACAGTTATGCTGCTTAATATTTTTGTGATATTTGTGATTTATTTTTATTCATTCTTTGATGAATAGAAAGTTCAAAAGTATGGCATTTACTGTATTTAAAAAAACAAACAAATATTTTGTAACATTAAAAATGCATTTACTGTCACTTTTGATCAATTTAATTCATTCCATGCTGAGTAAAAGTATTAATTTCTTTTAAATTATAGTGTTTATTGCTTGGGGGGAAAAAAGACTACATAGCGTCAAAACGGAAAGATGCTACTACCCATGTTAACCAGACAAACTTTGCCCCTTGTTCCTAATTGACATGATGATATGGAATTGTTTTTGAATTCTGTACTAAATGTACAGAAAATTGATTCCCTCTGCGCCCATGTTTTTCATGATATGTTGTCTAACATTCCCGCCGTTGGCAGCTAATCTTGTATCTAAATGACACCGCTGTCTTCCTCGCTAAAGCAGCAGACATGTGAGTCTGACTAGCACACAATAGATTAATACATTGCAAGTCAGGTTTAGGGTTGCTCAGGAAATGAGGTCCCCACGAGCAAAATGAAAGCCGAAGCCGACTGGGTTAAAGTAACACCGTCACGCAAGTTCTGATATCCTCTATCAATTATGCCGCATATTGATGAGTGTTGGTTGTCAGTAATGGAGCTTGATTTTGAAATTAGGCCTGGATGAGGTCCATGGACGAATGTATTGACTGATATGCAGTGATTGGCTGTTTATTTTGTCTACTAAGTGATTTTATGCCAAGTTCAGTGTCAGCAGACCAGATTGCAACTGATCTACATGTAATAAAGGTTTAGAGTGAAAGAAAATGCTGTTTAATATGTTAACTGCCCTGTCGTAATACATACATAATCCTATTACGCTTTTTCACTTTTTTAATTTTAGTCAGTGTGTAGTGTGTATGTTTGGGCATAAAAAAAATCTTCAAACTTACAAATCTCAAAGTCCACTCCAAAGGGAGATATTTAGTTTTTTTTTTTAAATCCCTTTTCAAGAACTACAACGAACGGCTCGTTTGGACTACAGCGTTTGTTTTCCGGGTTTTGTGATATCACAAAGCGGCCCATTAGAATATCATTAAAATAATTCCCACAGAAACTCGGAGGGTGGGGGAGGGGCGAGGTCGTGGTTAGAACGCTTGGTTGAGTGCATCAGACAAGACGACGAAGAAGTGCTGCTGCAGAGTTAGTGCATCAGAGAAAAC
>NW_015644118.1:1178146-1192166 GCF_001515625.1 Sinocyclocheilus rhinocerous
TTGCTGCTTTGGCAAGGGGCGGGGCAGTACTGAAACACCGTCTAAGCTGTTCACCAATCACAACGCACTGGGATAGCTAACCAATCACATCACATTTCGTTTTTCGGAAGGCAGGCGTTCATCAAACCCGGAACTAATCAAGCCGTTTGTGCCAGGATGGGGAGAAAGGTATTGGAATAATGTAAATTATGTAAAAAATAATGCGTTTTTCGCACCACCAAGCATGAAAGCATTTTCTAGTACACCTCCAAAACAAATTCAAGACATTGTAAAAGAGCATAATAGGACCCCTTTAAAGCAATAGTTCACAAAAATGAAAATAATTTAACAGTTAATAACAAATTAAACGATTAATTTCAAGAACTGAGTCAGCACGATGCAATGCAGCTCGCAAATGTGTTAAAGAAATAGTTCACCCAAAAATAAAAATATTTTGTCATTTACTTGCCTTCATCTCATTCAAAACCTGTATGACTTTTTCTTCTGTGGAACACAAAAGAAGATATTCTAACAAATGTCTCGGTCTTTTTTTCCCATGCAGTAAGTCATCTGGGTTTGATGTTGGTTTGGACCCCTTTGACTTATTGTATGGACAAAAATAACTGTTCTTTGTTCTGCAGAATGACAGACAGTCATACAGGTTTTGAATGAGATTAGGGTGAGTAAATGATGCCAGAATATTTTTATTGGTGGGTGAACTACACATTTGCATGCTGCACTGCATCTTACTGACTCTGAAAATTGAATGAAAATTGTCATATTCCTCACCCTCATGTTGTTTGACTTACTTTCTTTTGTGTAATGTAAAAAGATATTTTGAAGTATTTTTGTCACCAAACAGTTTTGGTTTCCATTGGCTTCCATCATATGGGCAAAAAATACAATGGAAGACGGTGGGAACTGAAACTGTTTGGTGACAAAAATACTTCAATCATTGGGAACAAGCTTATAGCAAAAGTGCCGTATAAATATATTTCCTGTATCAAAACTCATTTATTTCAACATTTTAATTATTAGAATATATTTTGGTAGTCTAAATATTTGAAAGGTCTCTGGTGGCCGTTGGTGCCTTTTCTCTCTCCCTGGCTCTCTCCTGCCTCTGTTTCATACATTATTGAGCCAGTGTTGGCATATGTACTGAGCGTCAGCGATGCTGGCATGGTGTGCCAGTCTAGTTGGTAAGGAGCTCTGGTAAAGAGCTCCTCACACCCTGTTCCTTTCCTCCCATCACTGCCATCTGATCCCCGCCGGCCTATCAGACCCACGCTGCTGTTACCCTACTGCAGCCATTCTGTTAATTATACCTCATGTCACTGGGGCCGCTGTGTGTGTTCAAGCAAGCTCACCTGCACTGGAAACACACTGATTTATCCTTTACATCTTCTAAAGATCAGCCACCGCCTGAGACTGGGTGAAGATCGGGCTCAACGAATATAATTTATCACCTGTAGATATGTGAAAATGTCAAGAGAGAGGAGCGTATCTTGGTTTGCTCTTGAGCGCGGCCTGTCGTGCGGCTTATCTGTGTCACACGAATGACATTTCAGCCTCTGCTCGACATCTGAAGGTATCATCTCATTATGCGTATCTCCTTACTGTTGTGTCACCATTTCTGCGGATGTTATCAACAGGAAGGTGGCTGGGTGGTTAGGATGTGGACAGTTAAAACCATGTCTGATCCTAGTAACCATTACTTACCCACCGCGCTGACACTGAGTGACTCTGAGCGCGCAGGAGGCATCTCTAATTTCTTTACTCTACTCTGCAGTTTACACTTACATTTGCTTAATGACCATCAGGCTGCCTCGATAACATCAGTCCAGTTGTAATTTAAAAGAGTGTGTGTGCGTGCTTGTACAGGATGATAAGGAGAGAAAGCGTTTGGAGGCTCTGGAGAGGAAGAGAGAAAACCAAAGGCTCTTTGAGGAAGAAGTTGGCAAGATAAAGGGTAAACAGACAAAAGAAGCCCCCTGTAAAGTGACTCGAACCCAGATTGAGGAGAACCTACAAAGCGAGCAAAATGTTAAGGAAACCAGGGTAAAAGGTAAGGCCAAATCCAATCCAATGACTTGGATGTAGAGCGCTGCCTACATAGGCAACATGCTAACCATCACAAAACCTCATAAGTGACTGATTTCAATGCTTTCAATGCTTTAAACAGCGATCCAGCGATAAGTGGCTGATTTCAATGCTTTAAACAGCGATCCTGTGTGTCACACAAAAAGCCCTTTATATATAATTTGCATGTTGATAAACTAAAGCCCTAACACTAAAAAAAATTTTTTTTTTTTTTTTTACATATTTGATACCATGTTTTATTGTTAAACTGTTTGTTTAGCACACTATATCATTCCAATCATTAAGGAAACCCTGACAACTTAAAGTCACAGTGAAATGTAATTCATATTGTGGTGTACATTTGAATAAAACAGATTATCGCAAAAGAAAAAAATTACGAGCAGGGACTTGGTTCAATCCATTGGTTGTTCATTGGATGGAGGCGGTTCTGATTGCGTGCCTGCAGTTGATTTTAAGAAAGGGGTGGGGTTTAAGTTGATGTATGCTGGACATTATAAGCCGACCAGGTGGAGTCAAAAAATAAATAAATTAGATGCATGCATTGGAGAGTTGTTCACATTGTAACATTTGCATTTAGAAAATAAATACAGTGTGAAAATAGTGTCATGCTGGCACTATTTGTGTCAGGACAGGAGTTGCACAACAAAATTGTATTGCTGGTCAAAATTCATACTAATACAAGAAGGTTGCATGAATAAAACAAGATGCCCTTATTTTCACACTAAGCATAAAAGTGTCTTTATTGTTTTGTTGTTTTGAATAGGCCTTTTCAGTTTCATCATTTAGTCTTGTGTATCTTTTTAAATCTACAGAGAAAAGCCACTTGGAGATGCCGCTTGAGGAGAACGTCAATCAGATAGTTCCAGAAGAAGGCACGATGGAGGCCCAAACCATTGAGGATGCCATCGCAGTTCTCAGGTAACCTGTTCTCTGGAAAAAAAATGTATGGAGTGATAAGGAGACTCTGTTGTTCTACAAACATTAAAAAGATCTACATTTGTAAGAGTCACAGTTCTCAGATGGTTGTGCTCTTAAGTGCTCTTCTTCCAAAGTCTTTATCAAAAGGTTTTGTCAAAGGTGATAAAAAGTATGAAATATCTTATAGGGTACAACAAAAAGCCTAATAATTATCATTTTAGATGCCTTGAATTTTAAGGTGGAAAATAAGAATCACGACGCACCTAATGTGATTATTAAACTTCAAAAGCCTATGATTTAATTAAATGCTACACATTCAAAGTCAAAACGTGGCGCTGTTGCATGTTCTACAGGTTTGCCATTTCAGAGCTGTTTGCAATAAATTAATACCAGCCATTTATATATTTTTTTACACAAGCGATTGCTTGTGATTTACTGATGATGAATTATGGCAACATTTTTATATTTTAATATGTTGTAGATGGAGGTAAGAGTGCGTACTTTTTTTCTCCCTCAACTTTTTGAATGAGCAGCTGGAAGTATAAAGAGAAGACATTTCAAAATAAGGGTCCTAGTGTATGCATAGTGTTGTGCACTTTTTTTTTTCTGGTTATTGATTACACAATAAACTGGCATTTATTTACGTGTAAACTCTTGTGACTTCTCTCTGGGCCACCCCGTCACAAGAAGGAAAGGCTAAGAACATCATTTAACACATTCACTATATAGATTTGACTAGTATTGGCACAATAATCTGTTTATTATCTGCCTTTTTTTAAAGCTAGATGTCGTTCAACATTTGGTTCATGCTTGTTTTTCAGCACTAAGGAAGACCTGGATCGACACCCTGAGCGGCGTATGAAAGCCGCCTACGCTGCGTTTGAAGAAGCAAACATGGCGCGCCTTAAAATGGAGAACCCCAATATGCGACTTTCCCAGCTAAAACAACAGCTCAAGAAGGAGTGGACAAAGTCTCCGGAAAACCCCCTCAACCAACGTGTGGCAACCTACAACTCCAAGTAAACCAACACAAGGGCACTTAAAGTCTGACCCTCGGCGCAGATCCTAACAAATACAAAAAGGCACCATGATTAAATTTGGACACAAAATTTACACATGAACAGCTGATCTATTCGCATCCTCACCTCATATGTGAACTCACAGACAAACTTGGATTATTTAACTAATTATTCAATAAATGTCTGATGATGTATGAACTTAATTCGCTTATCTGCTAGACAATGACCTATGAGCTGCTGGGAAGTTTCGTTTTTAGTGAACGCAGAGTGGATTCTCAACTAGCACACCTTTCCTCCACATAACATGTTTTACTGCTGTGTTGAGTTCATTTATTAATGTCTTCATCTAATATGCGGAACATGACCTGAAGTGTGGTTAACCTGAGGAAAGTTTTTATATTTTTTATTTATGGAGAAGAGAAAGGTGATCTGATAATTGCTCTAAATTAAGATGATATGGATAGAGATTTGTGTGCTTGATTGATCTTACATGGCTCTTTGTTTTGAAAATGCACTTTGGACCTGGTATGGAACCGTGTCTCCACATCCCAAAGGCGAGTGGACTAATAGCCGTTGGACTGCCATACACGCGTGTCAAGCAGTGCGAACACATTCTGGTCTGTGGAGGAGTACAAACACTCTCAGTGGCTCTTGGAAAAAAATGTAAATAAAAAGTAAGGAAGAAACGGCTATTATTACATTTGCTGATGTTTTCCTTTAAAAGAAATGGCCTTGTACGATGCAAAGCAGTTGTAGCTGCAGTTTACTTTCTTTTTTTGGTCTCTTATTTCATTTATTTTATTTAAGTTGGTGTCTGTTTTGACTAACCCAAGTTTGTTCCTCTTTTACAAATATTGAATTGTTGACTGCATTTGTCAAGCTGAGCTCAACTCTTGATACCCAAGTTATTGTAAGAAGAAAAAAAAATGATAAAACAAATATTTTTCCTCAGAGCTGAGGAACGGAGAACCACAAACCAACATATGGTCCAAAACTAGCTAATAAGTCACACCAAATGATGGATGGATCACAGTTTAATTTAGGCTAACTTTACAACTGTTACTTGCAACCTTTGCTATATATAAGCATTTTACATAGTACATTTACTTTAAATATTAAAATATATTTAATATATTAATTTTATATTTTGATTTGATATTTAATTTGTCTCATATATTTTACATTTTATAATATTTAATTGTTTTTAATAGTTTGACCCCTAAAATGGACTTTTTAGAGTTGCAGGTCTTATTTCGCACAAAATTCATGAAAACTGCTAACCCATGATGACATTTTCCCTCGTTCAACCACATTAAAAATGTCCTTGCAGCTTACGTGATAGATTTGCTTTTAATAACGTCTCTGCAGGTACACAAGCGACGAACATAAATGGTCACTGACCCCTGTGGGACGTTCCGGAAGGGAAGGAAATTAGCCTGCAGGCCGGATAATTCCCAGTGGCCACCTTTATCCTCGGCAGGAATGCTCTTTAGCACTTAAGGTAATTTATGGCCATAATGTGTCATCAAGCAGCGTCAAAGTAAGAGAACTGTAGGTCATCATGAGATCATGCTATAACCTCTCCCATTTACTTACCTTCCATTAAAACACTTCTCCCACACAGAATGATTTAATGAATGTGTCCTTTTCATAACTCTTTGACATGCCTGTAAAACAATAATAATGGCAATATTTGAAGACCTCAAATACAATTGTGAAACAATAGTGGTTTAATCAACTTCAATATCTCTGAGCCAAGGGGGTTTTAAAGCAAAGATATTACTCGCATAAGAATGCAGTTTTTTTTTTTTTTAAACCTATTTGCACATTATTAGTTGTGACCCACTGAGAGTGTTAATTAAAAAACATCCCCTCCCTGCACTCAAGGGCAGTGACTATATTTGGCTAATCTTTATTAGCAGCACTGGTTCATCGTGATCATTTTATCAAGATCGCTTTAGAGACCGGGCTTCTTAAGTGCAGAATTCTTTGCTGAATGAGTGGTCTACTCACAAGATCAAAAATAAAATCGCTGATACTCCACGCAGCATGATGAATCTAAGAGGGAGAGACCCTGCTGTCTTAGAGAGCATCAGGCCTAAAATAGCACGTAGTTCCCTTATCTGCAGAGTCTCCAAGCATCACTGATTGATGACTGTCCACATTTGTCTACCACAAAATGCAAAGTCTGCCATTATTCATTCTAGATCGAGGTAGTCAATGAACAAATCTGTGGCATTGAAAATGTTACCTGCCTTTGCAGCACAAAATGCTGAAGAACATGATCAGGTTTTGTTTAAGTGATACTGAATTCTACTCATTAACACCAAAACTAGGAAATTCATTTACATATTTTAATTTAACTTTTAAACTTTTAAGTTTTGAAACATTTGTAATGATTTTTTAATTTAAAAATAAAGCAATAATAATTTGCTTAGAAAAATACATTAAAATGCTTAGCAGATGTTGTTTGTTTGTTTGTTTAATTTAAAATGCAAAAAAAAAAATTTAATTAGTGGACCACATTTTGTGCCATAACCCTCTAACATTGTTAAATTATTTAATGATAAACATTAACCAAAACTAATACAAAATTGTATTATAACAATTATTAGTTTAGAAAAATGCTGAACATTTTATTTTATTTTTATTTAAAAAAAGACATGCAAAACAAGCATTTAAATTTTTTTTTTTTTTTGTAGACTTTTGGGCCCCACTGTATTTTTTTCCGCATTTTGTACCATGTCCTATTAGCATTGCTAAGTTATTTAGTGACAAACATTTACTAAAAATAACAGCCACTGTTTTATATTAAAAAATAGATATAGAAATATATTAGAAAAATGTGAAACAAATATTATATAGATAGATAGATAGATAAAATCATTTGCATTGGTGGGCTTTTTTTAGTACACTTTTGGGCCCCACTGTATTTTTCCACATTGTGTCCTTCTAGCATTGCTAAATTATTTAGTGACAAACATTAACCAAAAATGACAATTAATTTTTTTACAATTAAGAATAAATTTTGAAAAAAAAAAATAGAAAATTGCAAACCAGAAGCATTTTAATCAGTCGCCCTTTTTTTTAGAAGACTTTTGGGCTCCTAAAATATTTTCCCATATTTTCCCACATTTTATACTGTGTCCCTCTAGCATTGCTAAATTCTTTAATGACACACATTACCCAAATATAACCCTCTGTCGATCTAAAATCAACCCTCTTCACTGCAGTCTTAAACTGAAGCTTAAATGGAGGACCATACACACACTTCAACGCACTGAACCCTGCTGGTTGTGTACATGTACATCTCACGTATCTATGTTTCCGTCCAACACTTGGTGTGATGTGTGTTGCTCTTTTATCTGAGCTGTCTCTGTGGCGGGAAAGATAAGAGGGTTTGGGAAGGCCTTTGAACTGCTGAGCATCAATCGCAGATTTCTCTCCCCTCTATTTCCTCATCAGCAGACCTCAATGTATTCGACTACCTCAGCCAACCCGAGCAGTGGACGCAATAATGATACCCGACACTTAAAGCAGCAAGTGTTGTGGTGTGTGCAACATATAGTGTTTTGCTCTCCCTCTGTCTCTCCGTGCTGCTTGTTTCTTTGTCTCCTTATCCATTTGCATGCCAACCCTTATCAAGCTGGGCTGTCCTTTCTTCAGCCTGCATTTTAATTATGCGTCTCAAAGAGAGACCGGCCGGCCCCCTACATCTGACAAGCGTCTGAGGAAAAAGCTGCATGTCTGATGACTAAATCCTGTTTTCTCGGAAAAGCGCCCATCACTCAAACCTTACGTATGTTAGGGGAGCCAAGTCTAACATGCTCGCCGAACGAAACGAGGATGCTGCTTTAAGGTAAGGATGACGCTGTTTACAATTATTAGTATTTCTATATCTATATGTCAGATGCTTATGATTTTTAAAATCTTGTCTGCAGAGATTGAGCCTTTTGAAAAGTTCATTCAGCAAATACAGGTCTAATCAACAGGTGTCATTCCTGAGTAATGCTAGAAAAAAAGTCATTATTGTACAATATTTTTACATATATTTTAGGCATTATGTCTTAAGATTTTACTCCTATTTCAGTTTTAACTAACTGTTTGCTCAAAGCAGATTATCATACTGTATTTTCGGACAGCCGTGTTTGATTATACATGACGCATGGGAAAATATCCTTTGTTTTTATGACACACAAGCCATTCACTCTTTTATTTTGTTTTAATATCCATTTTGATCTGTTTTATGGCATAGAGGGAGATATTTAATCACAAGTTACCTCAAAATTATGTTTATAAAGGGCCAAAGTGTTATCAAGGGTGTTACGGTCTGTTTGTTTTATATATATTGTAAATGGCTAAGGTGTCATCCCACAAATTAGCGTGAAATCTCTTTCCCGCTGCCCAAACCCCCCGTCAAGGGTAAAGTAATGAACACTCATCTGCTTGTGACAGGGCCTCTCCATCTTTCTCTAGCCGTTAGACAGGAACATGCATTTCTTCATACAAAAGAGCATCTGCAATGACAACACCGTTAGTGCAAATGGAAATTCAACACAGGAACAACCATTTCGCAATGTTTTCCTGAGCCGTTCTCAGAAATATATGAATCAGTTTGATAGGCTGACTTGAGATGAACACATTTTAAGTGTATCAATTTAATTTAACTGTAAACTGTGATATTTGTTTCCATTCTGAAACTGAATATAACAGTAAATTTCCATTTACAGACATTTATGCTTAATGCAAATGAATCTGAATTAACACAAACCGCGGTAGTGTATTTATGACTATTGATCGTTGCCGCCTCATACCGCTGATCTTGAGGCAGTGTTGCTTTTCTTCAGGCCTGGATTTTTTCTAAGAAAATGATCCAAGATCAGCAGAAAGGCAATTAAAGGTAAAAATCTATATTTAGAGTGTGTGTAACCTCCTCGTAGCTGTGGGCAAGAAGTTCGAATGCAGTTTAATGAACAGGTGGAACGGCAGGAGGAGATATATAAATAATGCACACTGAGAGGCCTTTATATAAGAGCTGTCAGCTTGATTGCTAAAAGAATTACTTATGTTCACTCCCTTGTACAGGTTAAAATAGAAAACAGATGGCCCTTCTGTTGTAAAAGTGATACCAGGATATTAAATACCTGATAGCCCATAAAATTGCTCTGTTTGTATGGTGTGCTGTTTCCAGGCCCTGAGTGGTTTTACAAATTACAATCTGGTCCCTCCGAGGAGGTCTGATTCTGATGTCAGACTACAGAAATGTGTTGAGATTGTTTCATTTAATTTAACAAAAAATGATTGTAGACAATTGTACAGATTCTGTCTGCTGAAAATGACATGTACTACTTAGTTAACACCTTACAATCAGGTTCAGTTTGTTTACATTAGTTAATGCATTAAGTATCATGAACTAACAACAAAGAACATTTTTAATGACATTTATTAATCTTGATTTATTAACAAACTATAATAGACTATGTGCATTAACTAATATTAACTTTTATAACTTGAAGTGATATAATTGTATTAGTATGTGCAGAAATTAACCAAGAAATAATACATTCTAAAAAGTATTTCAGAAACATTTCACAATAGGTAAAACAGCTTCTGCAGCATTAATGTCAATATGAATTTAATGATAATTTCAACATATACATTTTTAAAATCAAAAGTGTATCTGTTAACATTAGTTAATGCACTGTGAACTAACATGAACAAACAATGAAGAATTGTATTTTTAATTAACTGATATTAACATTAATAAAGGCTGTAAAAAAAATTATATTGCTCATTATTAGTTCAGGTTAACTAATATTAACGAACAGGCCCTTATTGTAAAGTGTTAACAGTATTTTTATTGTCAGTTTATGTTACATATTAACAGATTAAACCTTAAGTGTTATTTATTTCTCATTTGAATATGAGTAGATGTAAAATGTGTTTAATGGTCAAACAAATTTCCTATTCACTTTAACAAATACTCTTCTGGTGTTCATTCTGAAATGTTCAGCCTGTAACCTCACAAAACTACTGACTCTAGCATTGACAACTGAAAAGAGTTTTTTGTTGTTGTTTTTTTTTTTTTTTAAACGCTTCCAAATGCCACACTGGGGTCATTTCAGCAGGCAATCCCACACACGTACATTTCTGAACATGGATTGGGAAAGGGGAATTAATAATTCATGTGGTTGTAAGCAACATTGCCTCCAAAACCAGCAAGCAAATGATACTTCATTCTGCCCAGGAACCCATACAGGTCTCCAGGACTAATTACTTAATGAAAAAGATCAAATTACCGGCTTTCTTCATCTGTGCCCCAGATCCACTCTGAAGTTCAACTCCAAACTTTGGCATCACCCTCTCTGACATCAGCACTCAATCCTGTGAAAACCGACACTACTATCCTGAAATCTAAACGACTTTACTCTTGGGTTTCAAGGCTTTTTAAATATTGGTTTAGGTGCATGTGCTGACAGAAGGAATAAAATGGAATACTAGCATAGTTTATTGTTTGAGAACACAAAGGCAGATTTCATTTAAACTGATGTCCATTTATTCTCTGATCTTTTTGCAGGTCACTTGGAGATGCATGATAAACCTGGCCATCAACTCACAGAAAATTATAACAAATTGGTTTTTTAAACAGCTTGCAGAATTATTAGGCCTATTATTATTATTATTATTATTATTGTAAATATGTTTTCAGCATTATATAGTACGATTTTTAGTTCCATCTTTTTAACTGATTACAATTGGTAATTTCTACACATAATCTTATGTTATTAAAATGGCCAAACCTTAGTTGCCGATGCAAAACAACTTAAATGTCACTTACTGCGTGGACAATTCACCTTGACCAGCCATGAGTACAATGTTGCCAGATCAGGACTGTGATTTCAGTAGCCTATTTCTCGAATTCCTGAGTCACCTTTACTGGGGATCAAACCGGCAGAATTTGTGTTAGCAACCTAGATCCTTCACCATTAAGCCATTACCACCTCCTAAGGAAATTTAGACGGGCGCCATGGACGACGACTTTAAATGAATTGAAAAAGTATTAGATTTTGACGTAATCGGTCTAGGTTCCTCTTGCGCACACAAACTGTAATCTGGTGCTATTTAGCTCAATGTCAATAACCTAATATTATTTTTAAACAAACACTAATGTTTTCAGTGATATTTAAATCTTAAACAGCACTTCTCGCCCTTTACGCACACATCGCCCGAATCTGGAACCGCAATGGAATCGCTCGAGCAGCTTGCTGTTGCTATGGTTACACTCTCAGGCGAACACAACTTTTATTTGTTGGCGTTTGTTCGTTAAACCTGCAGTTATATGAAAAATGTATTTGAACTAAGACGCCCCAACCTTTTGTTTCGATTTCCTTTAGGGGGGTTCAAGCCTTTAATTCGGGGAGTCTGCTTTCCCCACACCCTCACTTCGCAACCACGTACTGTGCACTTTTCTTAATGTCCTCATTCATATAAACAGTTCGACAGTCACATGAAGGCGGGGCTCCCTGTAACTCCATAGTGACGTGATGAGGCTTGTCTTGGTTAAACCTACCAATGAAACGGGCCTTCTTGACTCCACCGGGGCTGCGCACAGCGAAAGGGTGCCGGATCATTGCAACGCAAAGCGGCACTCCGCCGCAGGTGAGGCGGGAATGCAGCATCGCTACTCGGGAGCCGTCCATCAGCACCACCACCACCAACAACAACACGCGGAGCACAGGGGTGGCCCTGGTCAGACTGCACACCCCTTGCCAAAACAGAGCCAAGAGAATCTTCCCAGCACTTTCAGTCAGGAAGCACCAGTCAAAAGCCAAGGGAGCCACCCAAGTCTCGCAGACTGTTCCAAACCCCCCCTAAATCGGCAGCAGAGTGTTGGAGGGGCTGCCAAAACTGCGAATTGCCAACAAGATCATTGTTCGTGCAGCTGCGGATTGCAAGAGCATCAACAGCTGTTGCAGCAGCAGCAGCATCAGCATCACAACCCTCCACCTTCCCTCCAGCTACAGGTTCAGCAGCAGCGGCTGCTGAGGAGCAGCCTGCCCAACTGCTGCGTGAGGGGATCCGGGGAGCTGAGAAGCCAGCAGCCGGCTTTGCTGCTGCAGCACCATGACAACGACAGCCTGAGATCAGGCCAGCAGCGGAATTTAGCTCATCACGCCCGTGCGTGGACGCCTGATAGATGCCAGGGAGCCAGGAACTCCGTTTCGCCGCGGAGTAAAAGCAGCCCGCTGTCTTCTGACAGTCGCCTGTGGCTCGAGGAGAATAAACACAGACACGAAGGCTATAAGGTAAGCCTGCATACACTGACTCGTTCGTGCGCATGAAATGCGCATCGTTTATGCATGCACTCTGAAGTTTATGCTTAACAGGTGGCCAATTTTATCAATGCACCCGATTACGCAGGCAGCGAAATACTGGGAGGTCATGCTTGAAATCGCTTGCCATTTTTAACACCAAATTTCGGCCGTGTAGATGCAGAGGCTTTGTAGTTGCTATTGGTATTCGTGTTAACCTCGAAAGCATGGAAAGAAAGAACAGGCGGGGGGTGCTTGCAACAGGCTGTCCATGACTCCCATGATGGCGTTTAATAGTAAGTAAGCATTATGAAGCATTCATTCATTCCTACACCTGCATCATTCGTATGTAGTCTAACCCTGAATATTTATACCTCATTATGTGAGTATCAGCTAAGCATTATTCTTGAAATCTATCTATCTGTCTGTCTATCTATCTGTCTGTCAGAGCATTCGTCGCCTGAAAGGACCTGGGGCTGAAAAGCAAGGCACAAAAGGCAAATCAGTGTCATTCATTCCTTGTGGGAGAGTCCACCCTGTTTCTGCCTAGCTGTTCCATTTTCTGCCTGTACAAGCCAAGGGAAAGCCCCCCTGAGTGGCACTAACATGTACTTCAGGCCTGTATTATTCATGATGGGTTAGACATCACTGCCAGAACGGAGAGACATTATCAGTTTAGTTCACAATGCACAGCAGATGGAGGTAAAACCCATCAGTGATCTCTTCCCATGAAATCTCCCATAAGTCTTTCCTGTTGTTTGCGTCAGTGCCTGTTTCTTTCTCCGCTTGACTGGTTCTTGTGTTTGACTGCATTGTGCTTGTTCTAAAAAAAAGTGATTGTTCTACCTGTGGCATTTGATTAATTTGTTATTTAATTCATTGTTTGATGCACAGCATTGGTAGGAAGTAAAATAACCCTGGGAGCTCAAAAACACAATTAGCTGTTTGTACAAATCTGTCTTTTAGGAAAACCACATTTATGCAGAATTCTCTCCAGAGTTGGGTTATAATTATGTAAATATTTATGCAGAGTTTACAGTTAGGCTTCTTCTTGATTGTGCATGAGAGGGAGTGAAAGCACTGGGATGTGCCGTGGATGTTGAGGGAATGACTTGTTCAGTATGAGCGAGCAGGCAGAGGGGAGAATCTCCGGGTGTTGTTGCTCTGCAGCTGTTGTTCTGCTGCTTAATCAAGGGTAATTTGTGGAGAGTATAATTGGCTGAGCTCTCTTGTCTCTGTGTGTATTCGAACTGAAACAGGCCCAGGGGTCTGCAATACCTATACGATATGTGTGTTTGTATCTACTGGAAGTCAGACTATGTCAAACCCTATTGCTGGGTTAGTATAGATTATTAAAGGAATAGTTCACGCAAAAAAAGAAAAATGGCTGAAAATGTACTCACCCTCAGGCCATCCAAGATGTAGATGAGTTCGTTTTCCGATGAAGAAACATAGTTGGAGAAATTTAGCTTTTCATCACTGGCTCACAAATGGATTCTGTGCAGTGAATGGGTGCCGTCAGAATGAGAGTTCAAACTGCTGATAAAAACATCCCAATAATCCACACGAATCTAGTCGATCAGTTAACGCCTTGTGAAGCGAAAATCTGTGTTTTTACCAAGCGGCAACTTCCCGGTCTCTCGCTTGAAGCCAATACTGAAGTGACCTAAACTGCAATTCATCAACTGACCG
>NW_015644118.1:1192184-1193632 GCF_001515625.1 Sinocyclocheilus rhinocerous
AAAGGCAAATCAGTGTCATTCATTCCTTGTGGGAGAGTCGACCTGTTTCTGCCTCGCTGTTCCATTTTCTGCCTGTGCAAGCCAAGGGAAAGCCCCTCTGAGTGGCACTAACATGTACTTCAGGCCTGTATTATTCATGATGGGTTAGACATCACTGCCAGAACGGAGAGACATTATCAGTTTAGTTCACAATGCACAGCAGATGGAGGTAAAACCCATCAGCGATCTCTTCCCATGAAATCTCCCATAAGTCTTTCCCGTTGTTTGCGTCAGTCTCTGTTTCTTTCTCCGCTTGACTGGTTCTGGTGTTTGACTGCATTGTGCTTGTTCTAAAAAAAAGTGATTGTTCTACCTGTGGCATTGGATTAATTTATAATGTAATTTATTGTTTGATGCACAGCATTGGTAGGAAGTAATATTACCCTGGGAGCTCGAAAACATTTAGCTGTTTGTACAAATCGCTCTTTTAGGAAAACCACTTTTATGCAGAATTCTCTCCACGGGGGTTGTAATTATGTAAATATTTACGCAGAGTTTACAGTTAGGCTTCTTCTTGATTGTGCATGAGATGGAGTGAAAGCACTGGGATGTGCCGTGGATGTTGAGGGAATGACTGGTTCAGTATGAGCGAGCAGGCGGAAGGGAGAATCTCTGGGTGTAGTTGCTCTGCAGCTGGCATTCTGCTGCTTAATCAAGGGTAATTTGTGGAGAGTATAATTGGCTGAGCTCTCTTGTCTCTGTGTGTATTCGAACTGAAACAGGCCCAGGGGTCTGCAATACCTATACGATATGTGTGTTTGTATCTACTGGAAGTCAGACTATGTCAAACCCTATTGCTGGGTTAGTATAGATTATTAAAGGAATAGTTCACGCAAAAAAAGAAAAATGGCTGAAAATGTACTCACCCTCAGGCCATCCAAGATGTAGATGAGTTCGTTTTCCGATGAAGAAACATAGTTGGAGAAATTTAGCTTTTCATCACTGGCTCACAAATGGATTCTGTGCAGTGAATGGGTGCCGTCAGAATGAGAGTTCAAACTGCTGATAAAAACATCCCAATAATCCACACGAATCTAGTCGATCAGTTAACGCCTTGTGAAGCGAAAATCTGTGTGTTTTTACTAAGCGGCAACTTCCCGGTCTCTCGCTTGAAGCCAATACTGAAGTGACCTAAACTGCAATTCATCTGGCACAGTAATATTGACAAACGGCTAAACAGATGCAGAGCACCGTAACTTAATTTGAGCGATCTAAAACAAAGTCAAAGAGCGGTAACTGATGATACTGTGTTCTACCTTGGTTTCTCCTGGGCTTTTCCCCAAGATACTTATACACATGATAAAGGAGGTCATATACAGTATGTCCCAAAATTATCAATAACTAATTTCGACCAAAAACGAAGTTATGGTGTCTTATCTTTGCACGGCAGCACTGCTGTCACCATAGAC
>NW_015644118.1:1193867-1196783 GCF_001515625.1 Sinocyclocheilus rhinocerous
AAATGGCCAACTTTACAGCAGAAAAAAATGTTTACAGCCTAGTACAAAAACTGCTTTTGGTATATAGGTAATTTTGCCCTTCATGACAACTGTGAGGGTGGTGAATTTTTTTTCTTTAGGCTTCAAAAATGCTCTTCTGAACCCTACGAGTGACGTCACGGACACTACGTCCATGTTTTTTTACAGTCTATGGTTTATACTTATAAACAAATCAAGATGTTTTAAACTTTAAACCAATGCTTCTGGCTGAAATACGAGTCCATAATTCATAATAACGCTTCCTCCAGTAAAAAAAGTAGTTTCGCCTGAATCAAGAGAGAAATATGCATAGATCAAGCAGAGTTTACAAGCAGAAACATTTCTAAACTAATATGTCAGTGGATTTTGATATGTGAGGACAACAGGGGATGGACTTTTTCACCAGAGAAATAGTTATGGATTATGGACTTTTGTCCAGAAACAGTGGATTAAAGTTAAAATGCCATAATGATAGATTCATTTGTTACAAACTCACAGCTTTTCGCTTCACAAGATGTTAACTGATGGACAGGAGTTGTGTGGACTACTTGTGGATTATTATGATGTTTTTATCAGCTGTTTAGACTCTCATTCTGACGGCACCCATCACTGCAGAGAATCTTTTGTTGAGCAAGTGTTGTGATGCTAAAAAAGAAAACTCATTATCATCTTTAATGGCCTGAGGCTGAGAGTGAGTCATTTTTTTTTTCTGACCGTAACAACCAGACAAAAGGTTAAACGTGAGTGGATACCATTTTGCAACCAATTTATTTGCAATGTTCGCTAACATTAAAGGATGCAAGACATACTTAGCCTATTGTTTTTACATCGAACGGAATGAAAATAGCTTAACCTTAGAACGAAATGTTGTTTTTATCAGCTGTTTAGACTCTCATTCTGACGGCACCCATCACTGCAGAGAATCTTTTGTTGAGCAAGTGTTGTGATGCTAAAAAAGAAAACTCATTATCATCTTTAATGGCCTGAGGCTGAGAGTGAGTACATTTTCAGCAAATTTTCATTTTTTTTGGGTGAACTATTCCTTTAATAAAAGAATATGTTCTGAAACTAACATACTCGGGCATTGTTTTGAATTATTGATGCTACCAGTTAAAACACCGTATGCAATTTCAGGTATAATTTATCCATCTATTTTTAAATACCTGATCATTCTCGTTTTCTATAGTGTGATGACGATGACGACGACAACAACAGCAACAAAAAAGTGAACTTACAAAAAGAAAAATTGTACATTTATATATTATATACATTTAGGTACTAAGTAATATTAATTAATTAACAACAACTTAGGGGTTTGGGTTAGGAATAGGGTTGGTTTAGTTAACATGTAATTATGCAGAATTTACTGTTATCACTAAAGTAAGTACATAACGTGTAACAAGGACACTGTAAAATAAAGTGTGGAAACAGTAAAATTTGATTTGGAAACAGTGTTCTTGATTCTGCTACTTTTGTTCTTGCTGTCTTTTAGCCCATGAGAGCACCTGCAGTTATTTGTGCGACTGCGCACTAAATTTCACTTGGGAAAATATGAAAATGATTTTATGAAGTCAATTGCTTGAGGATGTAAATGCAGTCTTTTTAACCTATAATTCAGGAAACAGTTTTGCATGTGAAACATTGTAAAAATCTAGTTTATTGGCTACTTTTCATGATGCTGGATTTGGCCGGACAATTGTTTTCAGTATTCCCAGTTTCAACTGCATTTTTAGGTTATAGCTAATTTGTTTGTTCCTAGGCCAACTGCTTGCTGCCTACAAGCTACATTTTTTATGTAATTTTTTTTTTCAGAGATAAGGATGATAGATGATAAAATCATCCACCATGCAAAAAAAAAAGTCCATTAGAAATGTAATAGGCATGATTTGAGTCATCATTCATGTCTGTATTACTGTTGCGGGATGAATTGTTTTGGGATGGAGGAATAATGATATGTATGAGCAATAATAATAGTGAAATTGGCTTTTTTTTTTCTTATTACATCTCAGGAATGTTGCTAGTGAAGGGTTTGGGACTGGGTGTTCATGTGATGCCATCAGCATTGCAGCTCTACACTCATTATTAAAATATTTAATCCTAAATTTAATATTTATTTATTTGAATTGCATTTAGAATTTTCATCCATTTGGATTATGCAATCATACAATAATACTAATAAATGGAATGTTTTTGATACACAATATCAAGGTTTATATATTTAATATTGGCACCCTTGATAAATATGAGCAAAGGTGGCTGTGAAAATAAATCTGTATCGTTTATATTTTTGATCTTTCATTCAAAAAATTCACAAAATTCTAACTTATCATTGAAGTAAAACAATGGAAAGTGGGGGGAAGATCTTATTATGAAATAAATGTTTTTCTCTAGTTCATGTTGGCCACTATTATTGGCACCCAATTATTGCAACGTCATTTTCCCAAGATAACAGCTCTGAGTTTTCTCCTATAATGCCTGATGAGTTTGGAGAACACCTGACAAGAGATCAGAGAACATTCCTTCATACAGAATCACTCCAGATCCTTCAGATTCGCAGCTCCATGTTGGTGGTGCTTCTGTTCAGTTCACCTCACTCATTTTCTATAGGGTTCAGATCATGGAACTGAGACTGCAATTGCAGAAGCTTCATTTTGTGCTCAGTGACACATTTTTGTGTTGATTTTGATGTTTGTTTTGGATCATTGATGGAAGATCCAACCACGGCCCATTATAAGATTTCTAACAGATCAGGTTTAGATTTTTTTTTATTTGTTGGTATTTGATAGGATCCATGATGCCAATATCTGAACAAGATGTCCAAGATCTCCAGCAGAAAAATAGGCCCACAACATTAAAGATCCAGCAGTATATTTACTTTTACTTTTACTTTACTTTTAG
>NW_015644118.1:1199266-1228045 GCF_001515625.1 Sinocyclocheilus rhinocerous
CAACAATCTTGTTCTGCACATCAGAACTATATTCTTTGGTTTTACTCTTTGTGATGGATGATTAAGGGAATTTGGCCTTTGTGTTCCTCATATTTATAATCCTGTGGAACAGGAAGTCATGGCTGGACAATTTCATGCTCTTAGTCACCCTGGCATGCTAAAAAAATTGTAAATATGAATGGGAATATACTTCAGAGATATTTTACTCATAAGAATTTTTAGGGGTGCCAATAATTGTGGCCAACATGCATTGGAGAAAAACATTTATTTCATAATGTGAATTTGAATTTTGTGAATTTTTTGAATGAAAGATCTAAAAGATAAACAATGCAGATTTATTTTCATAGCCACCTTTGCTCATATTTACCAAGGGTGCCAATATTAGTGGTTGGGACTGTATATCTGAAATTTATGCCTAAATATTTTTTTGAGTTCAGAATGATTAATCACATGGCATTTCTAGCTCCTTTGATTGGCTCGAAAAGTCCTGTGGTTGAGCAAAGAGTGTAGATTTCTAATTGCAAACCCCTGATGGTCCTGCGTCAGCCAGGCAACTGGCATTGAAATGCTAACTAATAGCCTGCTCCAGTTATCATGGCTCAATCTACATAAAAATCATAACGGCTGAAACAAATCACATACGAATGTTTTTCTTATTTTGTCTCTTACATCAAACAGGCCCTGAGACGAGGGAAGATGTCTGGTTGTAAAGATCATATTTTAATAGTGGAGAGCAGTTAGAAAAGATATTCTCGAATAGCGGGATCTGTAATCAGGTCTCATGTCTGCTGCAGACATTTCATTACAGAAAGAGACCTGAGGAACAGAGAGTCCGATGCCACATCTGAATTAGTTAAAATTCAATGTCAAAATAGATTTGCTAAATTGAATTTGTACAGATCAAAGCTTGCTGAGAGAGGAATGAAGGAGCAGGGGAGGGTGAAGTCTAAGGGCCCTTCAGCTTTGACACACGCACAGAAGAGAATATTGGTTAATACGGAAAATTAGCGAAATGTGCAATTGTAAGGCTTCGACAATGAAAACGCCATTGCAACTTGGTACATTCTTAGCCTGTTGCATCAAAATGGAGATGAGCAGATGTTGTTTTTGTGAGTGATATATGATCAATTTTGTAGATGTATCCCAAATCAGCATAAAAATGTTCTCCGACCGTGCAGCTGTGTATTTTAACTGACTCTTCATGGTCATGCAAAGAATTTCTAGCTTTGTGCGTCTTTGTTGTTACAGCAGCTGTGCTGTTATTTATGTTGGAAGTTACATTGTGGTGCATCCCATTGGAAATAAAAATCACAAATGAGATCTCTGTAATATCCCAATTGTTTCTCTTGACAGCAATGTGATTAAATAGAGAGCAAATGGAGACTTTTGCTTAAAAAATGCCTCCTCTAGAGTTTCAGAATAGATCAATGTCACTAACTGTGTGGGGATTTGCCAAGATACTGAAGGTCAGCAATCAAAAGTAAGGGATTTCTCCATGTACAGTATTTATATATTTTTTTAAATGTGACTAGAACAGCTTTGATCATTTGGAATATATTGGACTATACTGTTTATCTAGTCCTTGGCAGGTCTTAAAATTGGAAAATAAAACCACAGATGAACAACATCACATTACATATCACACCGTGTCATTATTTATTTAACAAAAATAAAGCCAAAATGGAAAAGCCATGTGTGACAAAGTTAGGACACCCTATGATTCACTTGACTGTACATCCACTTTTAGCAGCAATAGCGTGAAGTAATCATTTTCTGTATGACTTCATCAGTCACTCTTCTTTACAACGTCTCTCGCCACAGCATTTCAGTCAGGATGAGGTCTGGACTTTGATTGGACTGCTGCAACACCTTGATTCTTTTCTTTTCAGCTGTTCTGTTGTAGAATTGCTGGTGTGCTTGGGATCATTGTCCTGTTGCATGACCCAATTTTGGCCCAACTTTAGCTGTCGGACGGATGGCCTCACATTTGACTCTAGAATACTTTGGTATACAGAGGAGTTCATGGTCGACTCAGTGACTGTGAGGTGCACAGGTCCTGTGGCTACAAAACAAGCCCAAAATCATCAGCCCTCCACCAGCATGCGTGACTTTTTGGTTTGAGGTGTTTGTGCTGATATGCTCTTTAGGCTTTCACCAAACATGGCGCTGTGCATTATGACCAAACATCTCCACTTTGGTCTCGTCTGTTCAAAGGACTTTGTTCTAGAAGTCTTATGGTTTGTTCAGATGCTACTTTGCAAACCTAAACCATGCTGCCATGTTTTTTTTATAGAGAAGAGGCTTTCTTCTGGCAAGCCTGCCAAACATGCCATACTTGTCCCATATTTGTCTAATTGTACTGTCATGAACTTTATCATTTAACATGTTAACTGAGGCCTGTATAGTCTGCGGTGAAGTTCTTGGGTTGTCTGCCATTTCTATGAGCGTTACACGGTCTGATCTTGGGGTGAATTTGCTGGGACTTTCACTCCTGGGAGGATTGGTGTCTGTTTTGAATGTCTTCCACTTTTGAATAATCTTCCTCACTGTAGAATGATGGACTTCAAATTGTTTGGAAACGGCCGTATTACTCTTCCCAGGTTGATAGCAGCAACAATTGCTTCTCTAAGATTATTGCTGATGTCTTTTCTCCTTGGCATTGTGTTAACACACCTGAAGGCTCCAGACCAGCAAACTGCCAAAACTTCTGCTTTTATGGAGGTGCTCACACTTGCTGATGATCAGTTAATCAAAGGTATTTGATTAGCAGTGCCTGACTGTTACTTACCCTCTTAATTCCTATGTTAACAGTAAGGGTGTCCTAACTTTGTCACGCATGGCGTTTCCATTTTGGCTTTATTTTTGTTAAATAAATAGACACGGTGCAATATGTCATGTGTTGCTGTTAATCTGAGGTTTTATTTTCCAAAATTTAAGACCTGCCAAGGACCAGATATTTTTTTATTATGCCCTGATACAGAAAACCATGGAATTCAATAGGGTATCCTAACTTTTTCACATGACTGTATATACTTTAGTGATGCTCCTGGACACATAATCAGTGACGTTCCCTGGGGTCATCGGGTGTTTCAGGTTTTTCAACAATCAGACACCCTCACCCAGACGACCCAGCCGGGGTTGATCAAGCCCCGACTTGTGTCCAGGTAGCACTGGACACCAGACTGCAAACCCTCTACATCCCACCTCTATAGGCTCGCACCTTGCTCGCCAGCTGTTCCTTCGGCACTCTTCTACCAGCTCTGTGTACTTGGTTCTCTTCCTCTCGTTGGCCTCCTCGATACGGTCCTCCCAGGGGACTGTAAGTTCTAAGAGGATGATCTGCTTGGAGGCTTCTGAGCTCAGCACCATATTTGGCCCTAGCGATGTTATGGCAACCGTTATACATACATACATATATATTATCTATATATACATACAGTCCCAACCACTAATATTGACCACTAATATTTAAAGTGACAGTAAAGACTTTTACATTGTTCCAAATAAATCCTATTTCAAATAAATTTTAAACTTTCTATTCATCAAAGAATCCTGAAAGAAATATATCATATTTCTGTATATTATTAAGCAGCAACTTAGTCAGCATATTAGAATCATTTCTGAAGGATCATGTGACACTGAAGACTGGAATAATGCATGCTGAAAATTTAGCTTTACTGTCACAGGAAAAAAAATACATGTTAAAATAGATTAAACTTCAGGATAATGTCAATATTCACATTATTTTCTTGGGAGCAGATTTTAGTATATTGTACCTTTTAACATTTCCAGGAAGAAAGACTAATAACACAATTGACTTCTGGCTGTCTCTGGACATTGATAGAAAAAAGAGCTCATTTGGCAACTGGCAGACCATGTTGGCCTTGGAAAGAGTGAAAGTTTTGACAGGAGCTTTGCTATGTATTGCAATTGATCCCTGGAGCTCTTTCAACATAGAGACAGTCGCTGCTTGTAGGAAATCAGTTCTGAACCTTTGGGTCTGTTTTATGATGTCTATTACTCCATTGTATTTTAAAGCACAATATACACATAAGTGGTACAAGGACAATTTATATATTTCTCTCCAGCTGAAATAGCCTGCAGTATTTCAGAGAAATGTGTTGAAGTAGAAGTTCTCCAAATATACTCCAAAGTATGTATGTTTTCCTACAGTAAAGGCCTGAGAGTCCACACCACAACTATAATATAACAATGACGGCACAGAGGAACAATATCATTGGAATCAATTTCAGAACGATTTTTATTTTTCCAGCTGATGAACGATCAAAATATTGACAGCTAATCCATCCTGCTTTTAAAGAGCTTGAGCATTTAAAGTGGCAGATGACATAACTGCAGCGTGTGCTTATTATAAACAGAATGTTATTGTGCATTGGTGTGGAATGCTAGTTATTGTTATCGTGATCATGATTGTTTTTGGTGTGAATGGGCATTAAGTGGCTTTCTGTCCTTAATGTTTAAAGGGGTCCTATTATGCTCTTTTACAAAGACTTGATTTTGTTTTGGGGGTGTACTAGAACAGGCTCTCATACTAGTTTGTTCTTCTCCATGTTTGCTTTTCCAACACACTCTCATTACAAATCCAAATAATTTGTACAACATGATGGTATTGTGTAATGAAGTTATGATTTTGATCGTATGAAAATGTTACAGTTAGGTTTAGGTGTTGGGTTTTGTTACATTTCAGTTTGGGTTGTATTTAATTGGTGCAGTTTTTATGTTGTACTTAATTTTTTGCCATCATTTATGAATTATTTAAACTTTTTATCAAACCATGTTGACTTTTAAGAAACAAAATGCATGCAATTGTAAAAAAATATATAGATTATATAAAATATTATTTTTTATAGATTAGATTAGAGATTATCTTAAAATTCTTAGGCCTTCTAGAAATATGTAGTATTGTAGTGTGCATTATAGTATATTAAATTAAAACGCAATCAGAGTGTTCCTAAAAGGGTACAGATAGCACAAGACTGTACTTTTGGTTCCCACAGTCTGTTTTGAGGAAAACAAACACAAAAAGTGAGACAGACAAAAAGCTGTACAGAATATATATTCTTTGTTGCCACGTCAGCAGAAAGCCATGTGAAAGACTCCATGAGAACTGTCGCACACAAGGGGCCTTGATAGAAATTTACTCTTGGGGGTCTTAAATACTTTTTTTCTAGTCCTGAATGGTATTATTTGTAACCTAAGTTTAAGCGTCAGTATCTAGTAGCAGTATCTGCATAGATGTAGTCAGTACAGCTCAGTGCAGTAACATGGAT
Organism: Sinocyclocheilus rhinocerous; assembly: GCF_001515625.1. Lineage (NCBI taxonomy): Eukaryota > Metazoa > Chordata > Actinopteri > Cypriniformes > Cyprinidae > Sinocyclocheilus > Sinocyclocheilus rhinocerous. The sequence continues at coordinate 1,204,558 of NW_015644118.1, forward strand.
AAACAGAATTTTTCAAGTAAATACAGTGAAACTGTAAGTTATGGTGAGGAGGATAGAGGTTCAAGCAGTGATTTTGGACTTAACGTGGTCTTTACAAAGGTTCGGGTAAACCAGCAAAACCAGGTTTGTGACAGGAACAGTTTTCAGGTGGTGCCACAACTAGTTTTGGCTAACTATGCCTAATCAGCAGTGTATGTTGGGTATGTTTGTATATGTATTCACAGGACTGTTTTCAAAGCAGCTGTCATTTCTAATCCATTGGTGTCTCTCTAGTGGGTTAGAATGTGGGTCTACGTTGTGCGCTGCCTATCAGAAAATGACATTACAGAAGTAGGTCTCTGCAAATGAGTTGGCATTGTGTCAGCCCAGCAGCAGTAGCTAGATAACAGAAACGGATCCTTATTGCCATGGAAATTAGAACAGTATAAATTCAGAATAAAAATTCAATTCAGAAATAATTTAATAATGTAAGATTATTGTGAGCAAGTTTTTTTGTATCATCTTCTTAATAATTATTGCAAGTATTTTGCTGTATTTACTGGTCTGTAATATAATTAGGTGAAATATTCACTAAATTCCAAACACTGAAAAATGTTGCATGATCTCATGCGTTCAATGTTACAGCTTTTTTATTTTTACAGATTAAAAAAATATATTTTTTCATCATTTTCCCTGAGGTGCACTGATAATGTTAATGTTTTTAAAAAGTTGAACCAAAACACCAAACAATTTTTATGGCAAATTTCAACCCTTAGAATTTAGGATCTATTTTTTCCTACTTTGCATGTGAGACTTATGTTACCTTCTCTTTGCCTATTGGTTTAAGAATAATATTACCTGTCCTACTTCCTCCGTAGTATTTTACTGGGACTGGGAAAACCAAATTACTGAATACTAGTGATAAACTGGTATATAAGATTATATTTGGCCACTTGGCCAGTTAAAAAAAAAATGTTTGTCTCCTCACTTTTAGTGTTCCTCTATACAAAGTAAACAATTTCTGTTGTCTGATTTGTTTTCATTTTGAGTAAATATTATGTGAAATAAGTTTTAATTTTACAGTATAATTTACTGTAAACATACAGTAAAAACTGTAATATTGTGAAATATTATTACAATTTAAAATAGCTGATTTCTATACTAATATATTTTAAAATATAATTTATTCCTGTGATGTTAAAGCTGAATTTTCAGTAGCCATTACTCCAGTCATCAGTATCACATGACATGATTCTTCAGAAATCATTCTACTATGTTGATTTGGTGATTATGAACCATTTCTTATTATTATCAATGTTAAATACAGTTGTGCTGCTCAATAATTTTGTAGAAACTGTAATATATATTTTTTTCAGGGTTATATGATATATACAAAGTTCAAAAGAACAGCATTTATTTGAAATTGAAATCTTTTGTATCATTGTGTCTTTTTATTAATTTAGCATCCTTGCTGAATAACAGTATAAATTTCTTTCAAAAGAAATCTTACTGACCCCAAATCTTACTGATGATAGAATAGATTGGCCATTAGCTGTTGACATTTTTAGAGTGTTGTTTTTACTTTAAAGTTTTATTATTTTATGCATTTTTCAATTTCAAGTTTTTGTTTATTATAGTCCTGTGATGTTTATCATATAAATGAGCCTGTTCTTAAAGTAAATAGTTGATTTCACATGACCAAAAGATTTCTCAGTAGTCACGGTCCGTAGACGATTCTCCTTCCACATGCATTATGAACCCTGTGGATGCTGGCATATAATGTAATTTTCTAAAGAAATGTCCATTAAATCAGCATTGTTGCGAATTGGTAGTGCTCTCCCCCTCAGCCATCACACAAGCTCCTGGACACAAAAGACAATGATAAAATCTTTAAAATATCTTATCATTTTTGGCAGGTGAATGCGGATGCCAACAGGCTGAGCCATGCTGGATCGCGGCCTTCCCTGTCCCACGGCGGCCCACAGTATCCTCAGATAGCCATGAACAGCTGCAAGTACAATGGGGGCATAGTCAGACCACTCGGCAGTCTGGGGGCGTCCCGGAGGAACCTAGCAGAGCTGGACTCTGAGACACAGCCTTTGCAGACCCTGCACACTTCCGGCCTGGAGGTGGTGGTCTCCAAAGGGAACGGGGAAGACCCTAGTAAGCAGTCCAGCGAGAACCTTGTGAGGCAAAGACCATGCAGCGCTCCGCATAAGAAGAACAAGGACATTGGCTATAAGCTCGGGCACCGGAGGGTGCTGTTCGAAAAACGCAAGCGCCTTAGCGACTACGCCCTGATTTTTGGAATGTTTGGGATTGTTGTCATGGTGACGGAAACCGAACTCTCCTGGGGAGTTTATACAAAGGTAAAAGTGCACATGTAACCTCAGACACTAATATTTTGAAGTTTTGAATGGCCTCAAAGAGTTTTCTGGACACTTAAATCCCAGTCTACCCAAAAATTAACATTGTGTCATCATTTACTCACCCTCATGTTTTGTCTATACAATGGAAATCAGTGGGAAGCTATGAACGAAACTATTTAGTTACCAAAATTTTTCAAAATGTTTATTTTGTGTTCCATAGTCATACAGGTTTGGAACGACATGTGGGTGAGTAAGTGATGACAGAATTTCCATTTTTGGTGGACTTTCACAATTAAAAATGTCTGAATTTCATTGCAGTAGATGAAAAATATCTAACCAAGTGGCAAGTAACCATTTCCTAACAAATGATGCTAAAGCTTTTTTTCAGTGGCCTTTAACCAGTTGATTCCTAAGCTGGTTTTTGCCAGTCTAAACTGGTTTAAGATGGTCTTCCAGCACAGCCAGCAGAAAATATAAAAATAAAAGCTAACTCAAAGTAGCAATACTATAATCGTATATAAATAATGCTAAAACGACACTCTTTGAAGGTTAATAGGATTAGGATAGGAATAAGACATTCCTAGATTTTTGTTTTAAGTGTCCAGTACTTTTTGAGGCCGCTGTATGTGTACTAGCACGCTTTTGTTTTGGATGTTGGTTGAAAACACATACTTGTAGTTAAGTTCAACCTGCTTCACCAAGAAAACCCACTATCTTGTAAAAAGAGGATGCTTATGCTATCCACAGGCTAGACCAGCACTCAACAACATAAACCAGCCTGAACCACCATTACAATTCATGCTTGTGTAAGATGGTCTTTTTCAACAGGGCAGTGATGCATCACACGATTTCACATATTAAGCTGTGCTAGATTTATACATCTTCATGCTTAGTACTTTGATTTATACCATGTAATTAAATGCTGCAGCATATTGAAGTCCAGGAGTGATCTATTTATGACCGTTTAAAGACACTAAAAGATAAATTCATCATTGACATCAGCTACTTTGTGCATACTTCCTTAATGGATAGAGGCATCAGAAAGCATCAATCAATGAAATCGTCATAGCATGCTCTTGACAATTACATTGTGTATTACAATTACAAGTGTTTGCATTCTTTTATCCCAAGGTACGATGGAATATCTTGAATAGTGAAATAAAATTCCTTCCTTGATTCGCATTGTTCACTAGCTTGTAGGGGTGAAACGGATCGTAGTTGATCATTTGCACGTGTTGCCAATTTAAACATTCAAGCATTTTAAACCATTCAATCGCATGAATAGGCGAAAGAACACAAGCTATTTTTCCCTTCTGAAAAAAATCATAGCCTCAACTAGCTGGTTTAAGTCTAACTCAGGGGTGTTGTAGTCTTGTGGCAACTTCTTAGCAGCAACTTGGCAACATTTTAAAAAATGCTTAAAATTCAGTTTGAAAGTGGGACTGTGTGTGGTTATGATTATAGAACAAGTAATATTAACCACAGACCTTATTTTACTCTTAAATCAAGTACTTGTATTCCAAAAATATTCAAATCCGTAACTTGAAAATGCTAATGCTAATTGCTAAAAACTGAAATTCTCTATATAGGTAGCTTTCATGCATCACAAAAAATTAATCCTACAAAGTTCAAACTCCACAAACTGCTGTATGCTTCATCTAGCACATGTGAGAGACTCAGTACAGTACACTCACACAGCAGCCGTCAAGAAATGGTGTTTGTCTATCTCTTTTAAATATATTTACTCTTGTGGATGACACTTTTATCCAAAGCAACATACAGTGCAGTAAAGGCATATTTTTTTATATGTTTTCTTAGTATGCATGTTCTCTGGGATTCTCATGAGAAAGATTGAGCTGCAAACAGTTAAGCTGCAAGAACATAAAAATGTAAACTAATGTAGTTGTTTTTTTGTTTTGTTTTTTCAATGTCTCTGCAGGAATCCTCATATTCATTTGCACTGAAATGCCTTATTAGCCTCTCTACTGTAATTCTGCTCTGTCTGATCATTATGTACCACGCACGAGAGATTCAGGTAAGTAGCCGAGTTAGCCTTGGAAGCTATAAACATGAGCAGAGATTGAGACGGGAGCCTAAAAGATTACAGAGGAAGCACTTATGCCAATTTCTAATGACTTATAGTAGCAGCAGAATGAAAAGTCACCCTGGCTTTTGTAATTCCTGATATCTGCCTTCAGTGTCTGTGCTTTTTTACCTATCCATTAAGAGGTCTTTATAAAGAAGACACTGATTTTGATTAATGATGGTATTACAAGTGGGGCTTATAGCAAATAGGAGATGTAATTTAATACAGGCCTGTCAGTTGCTTTGTGAGCATTATTTAATGACTTGGAACATCAGATGATGGTCAAATTACTGAATGGATGAACAATTAAGAAACCTTTATTCCTGATTGCAGGTTGTGTACAACACAATCATTGAAATAAAAGAGAAGAAATCCATATTATAGTCATAATACTAAAACCACAGAGAATGCTTTCATATTGTTTATATTGTATATAAGTTTATATTAGACCGTTTATATATATATATATATATATATATATATATACCCATGCAGATGTACTTCAAGCAGGTAAATTTATCTTGTTTTTAAAATGTTTAGAAATTAATTTGATGTAATATGTGTATATTATAGTTATTTAATTTTATATATATTGTATGTAACATCTAATATCAATTCTCATCCAGTTCTTTAAGGTTAATTAAAGATGTTTACATTTTTTAATGAAAAAGATCACAATTCTGCTGCAGCACCCATTAATGCCTTCAAATTTGTTGTCTGTCTAAATTTTAGCTCTTCATGGTTGACAATGGAGCAGATGACTGGCGGATAGCCATGACGTACGAGCGTATCTTCTTCATCGTTTTGGAGCTGCTGGTGTGTGCCATCCACCCCATTCCAGGTCAGTACGTCTTCACCTGGACCGCCCGCCTGGCCTTCACCTACACCCCGTCTGTGGCGGATGCAGACGTGGACATCATCCTCTCCATTCCCATGTTCCTGCGGCTGTATCTGATTGGCCGGGTCATGCTCCTGCACAGTAAGCTCTTTACGGACGCCTCATCACGCAGTATCGGAGCCCTCAATAAGATCAACTTTAACACACGCTTTGTCATGAAGACTTTGATGACTATCTGCCCAGGCACGGTCCTGCTAGTTTTCAGCATATCATCATGGATCATTGCTGCCTGGACTGTGCATGTCTGTGAGAGGTGAGATAAACCTTTGATTTCTGAAGAAACACTGTTTGTACCTGGAGTAGTAAAGGAATATTCCACCTAAAAATGAACTCAACCCTCATGTTGATCTAACTTTCTTCCTTCTACACTGTAAAAAAGATTTTGGAAACACTTTACAGTAAGGTTCCATTTGTAAACAGTAGTTAACTACACTAGTTAACATTAACTAACAATGAAAAATACTTCTAAAGCATTTATTAATCTTAGTTAATGTTGATTCCAACATTTGCTAATACATTATTAAAATCAAAAGTTGGATCTATTAATACATCACGCAGGGAGCCCTCAATAAGATCAACTTTAACACACGCTTTGTCATGAAGACTTTGATGACTATCTGCCCAGGCACGGTCCTGCTAGTTTTCAGCATATCATCATGGATCATTGCTGCCTGGACTGTGCATGTCTGTGAGAGGTGAGATAAACCTTTGATTTCTTAAGAAACACTGTTTGTACTTGGAGTATTTAAAGAATATTCCATCCAAAAATGAACTCACCCCTCATTTTGATCCAAAACCTTCTTTAAAGATAACTTTCTATAAAAATTTAAGTTTAAAGATTATTGGAGTAGTTTTTTACAAGTAAAATACTGTATCAGTCTTTTTACTTTAAAATTTCATATTTAATTTAGTGTTACTTGCCATTTCTTTGTAAGTAATTGTGAAATTTACTAGCAATTTCTAAGTCAAAATTGTTCTAAAATGAGTAATTTTTTTCAGCGTATGGAACACAAAATGTGAACTTCTGATGACAAATCTCTGAAAATATCTCTTTTCCATATATGTAAGTGAATGAGGCTGTCAAGCTCTAAAATGACAAAACAAGCACCATAAAAGTAGTACATTTCATTCATGCAACCATGTCTTGTGAAGTCATTCAATAATTTGTGTGGTGAACCGATCAAAATTATAACCTAGAGCCATAAAGCTGACATTCTGTTTTTGTCGCCTGTACAGCTTTTATAGTCCATTTCAGAGTTTATTAGAAGTAGGGGAACAATGTCTTACATTTCAGTCTGTTCCTCACTCAAAGCTATTATATGGTTTCAGAAGTATTGGAATATTCCACATATATGGACTACTTATATCATACTTTTATGGTGCTTTCTTGTCATTTTAAAGCTTGACAGACCAAGTTCCTAAAAAAAAAAAAAAAAGAAAGATTTCTCGGTCACACTTTATTTTAAGGTCCAGTTCTCACTATTAACAAACCATTAACTCTGACTTTTGCCTCAATAATCTTCTAATTTGCTGCTTATTAATAGTTAGTAAAGTTAGTTGTTAAGTTTAGGTATTGGGTAGGATTAGGGATGTAGAATATGGTCGTGAAGAATATGTGTTTTATAAGTACTAATAAACAGCCAATATGTTAATAATAGGCATGCTAATAAGTAACTAGTTAATAGTGAGAATTGGTCCCTAAACTAAAGTGTTACATATTTTAAATTTTTGAGTGAATGATTCCTTTATTTATGTAATTCTTTCCATCCAACGAAGTTGGTCAAGACCCTATGTTGTTACCTTTAAAATGTGACATCAGTGGCATGCGGATGTGTGTGTGTTTCATTGTTTATGGTTTTGTTCTATGTTTCTCCCACATGGCTGCTGCTGGATAGGGGTCCAAAGTGAGTCTGTGATCTGCAAGGAAAAACTATCACTTGGCTCTTAGCTTCTGCTCATCTCTCTTGAGCTATACTTGCAAAAAGGCAAATTGCTGGCATCCTGGAAATCCCAAATTCTTTTTATTTTCAAATTCAGATCCATTTGTTTTCTCCAATAAATGGTCTGTCATCTTATTATAGCCTCTGATAAAGAGTGGCCTTAGTGTTGGGTAATTACATTTTTTGAGTCATTCTTTGGATTTTGGGATTTTCACGCAGCTGACACCATGTGTCAACATGGTGGTCATCATGTTCATGGCAGCCTGTTCTTTTCCTAAAGCGCTGTCAAATATTTGACCTTTTCTGGTGCTCTAAAGTGCTATTCTTACCAAGATGCCACCTTAACCTAGACCTCTGGGGAGAATAAAGATCCAGTATGTTGTCATGACCCATAAACATAGAGAGAGCAGCACAGCTATGCTAATCAGCTCATCCTGAGCCCTTTAGCCAGGTTTTGCTCCCACTTCTTACCCATTAGACTATACAGTATGTGCCACATCATCCACCTGCTTTTTCTTCAATGCACTGCACCACAACAATAGTCCATAGTGTATATATGTGTTTTCTTCAACTATGACCACTTTTGACCCGGACTTCTAGAATATAGTCAAATTTTTCACATCTCTATTAGTTTATTTAATTTGTTTACTGAGAAAGTTTACAGCTGACATAAATGAATCACATGAGAATTGCTAGCATTCTGTTCATTCCATTCTTAGCATTCTGATGTTATATTTATTGATTGATAAAGATATTTATCTGAACTTTTTCCCCACACAAAATTACAGCATTGTTGTATTGATAGTGATAGAGATTCTTTGTTTTCCATGGTAACTTAGTACACTAAGGTAAGTCTTTACAGTTGGTCATGAAGCAACTGATGCCACAACTGAGGACTGGCATATTTTTACATTAAATAAAATGATAAATACAAAAATGATAGAAACTGTTAAAAGTTATTGAAATGCAAAAACATTGTTTGATTAATATAGATTTTAAAATATAATATTTTATGATGCTTTTTCATATTTTATGACTGAAAATAATTATTTAAATGATTTAATCTAACAAAATTAATTAGTTGATTTAGTTTTTAACCTGATCTGAAGTACAAGAATCAGTCTTTTAAGTATCTTTTTCAGACTTTCATTTCTTCCACACAATATTGGTTGTGTTCTTAGTGATATTTTTCTTTGTTTTACATGGTAATAGCTTAGTACACTAAGATAATACTTCATCAGTTGGTCAAGATGCAAATAATGGCACAACTGTAGACTGGCATATTTTTACATGAATTAAATAAAAGTATAAAAATGTAAGTTAAATCTAGATCTTGAACAAGGATAAAATAAGAATAAACTTAGAATGAGAATAAACTAAATTTGGCTAGTGTAGGAGTGTGGTGTATATTTAAAACAATAAAAACTTTTGTTTTTCAGATAAATTTATCTTGTTTTAAGCATGCCTATATATTATTACTGGAAAGACATTTCGATTTAGAAAATTGATTTTTTTGCAGTGTGGTTGAGAAAAAGTGCTTAGGACACCAACTAAGCTAATGTGCTAGTCAGGTGTCACGCTAGCTTGTTATTTTTCTGTATTCTCATGTCTTGTGTAAGAGTTACAGTGGATGAATCTGTCGGAGGAACGGAGAGGTGCTTTATCAGCACCTTTGGAACCCTCCCGAGACTCTGTATTTCCATTCGCTTCACCCCTAAATGGCCACAGCTACTTCTTCACTTTAAATCATTTGTCGGCAGGCTAGTCGACAAGCCTCGTTTAATAGCACTCAAGCTAATGAGTCCTCAGTTAAATTCATGGGCATAGAAGCTGGACGCTCACTGATTGAATAATTTGAACATAAATGTAGATTTACTCCGTAGTCAGCGCATGGACATATTGTTCATGCTGACGGAACATGAATTTGAGGCCAAGAGAAGACCTTGTTCTGAAACTTGGACATCATCATCATCATTTTTTAATTGTTTTATTCTTCATATTTGGTGTTTGGGGAGAATGTTTCTGAAACTGAGTGGACTATTTTGTTATGAATGTTTTTTTTTTCCGGAAAGAATCGACATAGATGGTATGCTGTTCCCTTTACAGAAATTTGCCATGGTAACCTCCAAAAGCTTTCAGAATGTTTCTGCCATTTTATTTATATATTTTTACAATAATGCCAGCAAATACCAAGTCACCACAGATTTATTCTAGTAGCACTTACTTTTAGTAACTGGCAGTTACCGTGATAATTTTCTGTAAGGGACAAATCTATGTTTAAGATTCTGTGATATGTACAAATGAAGCTCTCAAACAAGTGTTCTCTGATTTGAGATCATGCGAAAGTGCCTTGGTTGAAATCAGTTGGTTGAATGTGTGCCCCATACTGTCAGAGCTGTGCATTATCTGAGTTCATGGCAGCTTTGGATTTGGTTACACTGCCAGCATGTTTTATGCTTGTGTAATGGACTGTGACTGTCACAATAGTTTTACACAGACGCATTCTCCACACCAGACCGAGCTAGAACACTGGGGAACAAGAGCAAGCCATCTAATGGGCCTTGGCTGCCCTCTGGTTTATACGAGCAGAATATGGACAGCACACCTTTGAAATTCTGTGCACAAAGGCAACTTGATTTATATTTGGGCTGTCCACTTTTTTATCTAGTATGGTCAGGCCTGAATATTGATATATGCTGCTGCATTCAATATTTACTGATATTGCACTTTAGGTTGCCTTTAAGATTACCCTTCAAATGTAATTTGGCTTCTCAAAGACCCCTAATGCAAAGTGTACCTGTATATTTCAGCTGTGCACCAGTGTCAATGTGCAGTGCTGCTTAAATTTCGAAGAGACTGTTTGTATATAGCTTTTGTAACTACCGGTATATAATTTACGTAGTATGGGACAAATCAATGAAAATCTATGAAAATATGGGTTGGAAAACCTGGACTCAAGTACGAGAGTAACTCTTTAAGTATTTTTTTTTCCAGGTTAATTTTGTTGTTATTCAAATGTGTTTAAATTATTAAAAGAATCTAATGAATTAATTTAGATTTTAACCTAAACTGAGATACAAGATTAACTTGTAATTTTTTCATTTCATTTTGTTTGTCATGTCAATGTAAGTTTTATTATATCTAATGTTATATTTATTAATTTATTTTAAAATTGTTGAAATGATATAAATAATCTAAATCATTAATTAATTTACATTTTAACCTGAACTGAGGTACTAGAATCACTCTTAAGTGTCTTATTCCAGTTAATTTTCATTCTTAACATAAATGTAGACAGTATTATATGTATTCATTTATTTAAATTTATTTAAATAATCAACATAATAAATACATTTAGATTTTAACCTGAACTAATGTACAAGAATCAATTCAAGTATTTTTCTTTAGTTAATTTTGTTTGTCAACATAAATATAGCTAGTATTATATTTCTTAATTTATTTAACTTATTTGAATAATCTAAATTAAATGAATTAATTTAGATTTTAACCTGAATCTAAAATAATCTCTTTTTTTCATAGTTGACATGAATTACATTTATTAAAATGTGTACTTTTTTGTTTTATTTATTTATATTTTACAAACTCGTACTGGGGTCACCTTTAAACACTTTTTCTTTTTTGAGAATGATCCTGTGAGATGTTGATTAGTCACTCTATGAAATTAATCCCAGCATGTTTTCTTGTCATTTTATCTCATCAGATATCATGATAAAGTGGAAGTCACCAGTAACTTCTTGGGAGCCATGTGGCTGATCTCCATAACCTTCCTGTCTATTGGTTATGGAGACATGGTGCCTAACACATACTGTGGGAAGGGAGTGTGTCTCCTTACTGGAATCATGGTGTGTCTCTCTTTTACCCTTCTAATTATGTACAAATGATGTACACGTCTTACATTTGAGACATTCATGTTCTTGTGAGTTTATCTGCATATATTTTACAGTTATTAGTGTCCACTCAGCCTTAACATCATCAGGCCATAAAGCCATTATGTAGAGGAACTGTGTATAAAAATTCTATTTTTGAGACATTTACACCCTTGAGTGAGTTTATCTGCATATTTTTTATAGCAATTAATACCCACTCAACGCCATCAAACTGTGAAGCCATTTTATAGGAACTGTATATAAAAAGCTTTCTTAATGATTTAGTTTGATTTGTGTTGTGTGTTTGTGTGTGTTTTCAGGGGGCCGGTTGCACTGCCCTAGTGGTGGCTGTCGTAGCCAGGAAGCTAGAGCTCACCAAGGCTGAAAAGCACGTCCATAACTTTATGATGGACACTCAACTCTGCAAAAGAGTGAGCATATTTTAATATACAGAATTGTAGCTAAGTGAAATCCAAGCAAGTATAAAATAAGTGTTAAACGGAGCATTCAAACTCACTTTGGCAAAAAAGCACTTTTTGCCAAATGTTGATGCTGCATAAGCCGTGGAAGCTAGCCAACATTCCCTTGATGAGATCATCTTCTAGACAAAATCTGGCAGGCATATCTCACCCATATTGCTAATTCACCAGAACCAGAGTCTACAACTAGTAGCATTTAATGCTGTAGTATTACTTTGAATATTTTTATGGCGTAGTAAGTTTCCAAACATACTGTATGTCATTTTGTCTACACTAGCTGTAGTGATGTTTTAAAATGAATATTTAATGTAAGTTTCTTATCTGGATTTCATTTACTCACAGGTGAAAAACACTGCTGCTAATGTACTCAGGGAAACATGGCTAATCTACAAACACACAAAACTTGTGAAAAAGATTGACCATGCCAAGGTCCGGAAACATCAGCGCAAGTTTCTGCAGGCCATTCACCAGTACGTATATTTACAACATTTGTAATCTTCCTTTTGCTATGTGTGCTGTCTGCATTTGTGTTTTATATGAGATGAGATATAAATCTAAATTTTATGGTGCTTAAAACTGGATTTAGTTCAAGTTCTCACTTTCCAATTTAGGGAATCTACTCGCATGAAGTTTTTTTTATATGGAGTTTTGGAAACGGAATTGAACCTTTTAGACTCTATCTCAACCTCATATTTCCTTCCTAATTTATTGCCACAGCATTTTAAGATCTTGGGAGTTTTACCTGTTAGATCATGGGGTGAAATCCTGATGCTGATGATGCCAAAAATAAAAGAAGTTAGGGATAGTACAGAGTTAGTATATCGGACAAGCAGCATAAATTTTGTGCATAAATGACCAAATGCACTTATTGGTTAAAAATTGCTGTCTTGGTGAGATGTTAATGTAAACTCAGTAGGATTGTCTTAAGTAAATGTAAAAAAAAAAAAAAAAAAGAAGATTTTTCTCACAATATCAGACCAGTGCATTGGAACTTAAAGTGTAAATGCATGCCACTGCCTATTATCATGTTAATATTGATCAAACAATAATATTGGCAAAAAAGAAGAGAGAACCCACTTACTGCTGTTAATTATTTATTTGTTCTTTATTGCTGACTGTCTATTTGTTTACTTAATTTTACTTAATACTTGAAGGCTACATACTGTACCATTGCTTTGATTTAATATGTTTATATTTATATTAATATTTCTCTTTTTAAATAAAAGAGTGTGTTTCATAGCATATTAGTTTTTGCTTTGAAACTTTTATGGAGCATAATAAAATATCATTGGTATTGTAACATGCTTAGTGTAGACAGTAACCTGGATACATGAGAGAGAAAATATTTTAATATATATTATTCAATATTTACGGAAATATTATGAAAAATTGAAGTGACATCAAAATGTTGCTAAATGGCCTGTTGATGCAAATCAAATGACAGATTTTTTTTCAGTCAGTCTTAAAAGTTTGAAAGTCATTTGGTGTGGTGTGCAATTTGAGGTTTTTAAAAAAATGTATTCTGTGTTCCATTTGTTTTGCCTTAAATCACTGCAGAGCTCAGAAGTAAGTCATGTCTTCTCTTTTTTTCTTTACCATTGGAACCCTTATTCATTTTTATAAGTCTTACTCAGCAATATCAACCAACATGATGAACATTGAAAACATTTGAAGCTGGGCTCCATTTTTATTTAGCATTGATATCCATTACGGTATTTAGATGAATTGCATTTACATAGTTCACCGACCTGTTAAGGTATTTGGAGGGAAAGGTTCTTCTCAGCTTCAAATTTATCAGATGCCACAATGTCCGAAATTCATTCATCTAGCCTGTACCAGATTTCCACAGAACCTCACACTGCACTTTCATCCTTTTAGTCATAAAACCTGCTAATCTGCTGGTCTGCAGTGTTTTCTCGCAAACACAAATCTGTTGCAAATCATTCTTATGGAGATGCACTTAGAGAAATATCGAATGTGAATGTTATAAGACTGCATTAGAAGTTTAGACACAAGCATTTGGTACTCGTTCCCTTTCACTTGGTTGGTCGCTTTTAAAAGGGAAGGTTCACCCAAAAATTTTGAATTCTGTCATTTCTTACCATCTTGTTGTTCCAAATACATATGACATCCTTTCTTATGTGCAACTTTTTTTTTTTTTAAACTTGAGAGTTCATGAGAAAAATACCAATGTCTGATTTGTTGAATTGAATTGAATGATCTGACTGATAATTTAAATAAATTGCAATTAATACATATCATATTAAATATAATACTAGCTACATTTATGTTGCTAAAACAAAATGAACTGGAAAAAAATACTTAAAGAATTGATTCTTGTACCTCAGTTCAGGTTAAAATCTAAATTAATGAATGATATATTATTCAAATAAATTTGAATCATTTATTATTAATGAATGAATATAATAGTAATTACACATGTAATACTAAATATCTACATTTATCTTCATAAACCAAAGAATACTTTTGTAGTGTTTATTATACCTCAGTTTAGGTTAAAATCTAAATTAATTTAATACGATTATTTAAATTATTTAAATAAATTAATAATTACAGTAGTAGCTGATGCATTATTTCTCTTTTTGTGTTCCACAGAAAAAAAGTAAGTCATGCAGGTTTGGAACGACATAAGGTTGATTAAATGATGAACAGAATTTTTTTTCATTTTTAGCTGAACTAATCCTTTAAGTGCAGTAAGATTTTCTGGCCGTGTTCTAGGTTCTCTGATGTGAATCGCCAGTCCTGCCTCTGTTTGGCACGCAATCAAAGTGAAAGCGCAACTGCTGAGCACAACAATTCATTTATAATGTATTTGGCCTTCACTTTTACGAGACCACATAAACATTCCCTTGCCTAATGCGTACAATCATACAATTCTATAAATATCTGCACATGAAATGCTTCATAAACTCAGCAAATCGGCCTGTGTTGTGGAGAAGGTAGCAGTTGCATCTGGAGTGCAGGGAACTATGGAGGTCTGGGTACAGAAACAAACAGACCAATTTTGGCCGTCCCAAAATTGAGAGTTCATCTTTACAACAGTGCAAGCACATGTGAAAAAGTGCAAAGTGTCCACTTTTTATTTTCCATAATGCTTGCACACTTGAGTTTTTCCACACTTGTTTTTCGTTTTTTGATGGGAGGGGGAGAGTTTGAAGCAAATAGATGGTTGGGGTTGGTTTAGGTTGCTTGGTTAACTCTGGAGAAGGCATTTATAATATTTTTTAATAAGACACGAAAAGCCATCATGTTATGTTTATATTCTGCATGTGAGTATCATTGACAAGCATTTTTCTCAAGAAATTGTTCTAAGTTTCGATAAAAAACGTTCTTGTTCTACACTTACGAAAATCTCCCCTTTCCTTTCTGGGTTTTGTTCGTGCTTTCCTAGAGGAAAGCCCAGTTATGTGTATCTAGAGAGTTTCTGGTGTTAGCTTTCTGAATTCAATAGGCACTGAAATTAGGTTAATGCTAATGCATCATTGTTAGCATATCTGTCATTACCATGGAGCACAAACCGTGTGTCCACATTCTGTGTCTTTATCAGTTCATCTGTTTCCATATTACACCGGCTCCAGTCTGACACAATATAATGAATGTTTTCTACTACATCCTATTGAGTTTGAATGTCTGCCGTCACACTGCTGACAAAGGTGGTGTTTGGGTTGTATTTTCGCACATTTTGCACCATTCATGTTGCAACAGAGCTGCTTAGTCATGACGTCAATTTGTAGGCCTGTCAGTCAGCCGAAAAACTAGAATAGGATTTTAACATTTTTAGTTTATGGTCTATGATTTACATTTAAATTGAAGTCTGTGATTAACATAAGCTTACTTGACTTTCAGGTTTTGTTTGAAAATATAAATTCAAACATGAATTCTGACCACAAGTATGTGAGTTTATTTAAATATTATTACTATTATTATTGAAAATATTATATATAGTACATATACTGAATCAAGATTTTAACCTAATAAATTATACTATATGTGTGTGTGTAGTGTATAGAAATATGTTAAAACAAATTTATGTATATTAAAAATGTATAAAGTAACATTTTTCTACAAAATCTCAATAGAACAAAATTAAAATTCAACAAAAGTTTCAATCTCTAACTAAAACCTTTTGACTTTATAGCAACTTTTTAAAAATCATTTTTAACAGCTTTTATTACTTCATAATGTCTTACTGCATTTCATTACTGTCCATTACATTTTGTTGAGAGTTTCTATATGCATCAGATCACCATCTAAAAAAATCTGCAGCACATTTTCTTGACTTTGAGGTAGTATTATAAAATCCATATCCATATGCTTATGGAGTTTTGGGACAATGGCTCAACTGTTTTTCGATCCCTTCTTTTTTTTATTTGACTTCCTGTGGCTGAATAAGTTTGCATGTCTGACTGGACCGAACTGGAATGTAAATGTTTGCATGTGGGCGCATCATTTAATGGAAGAACATTCATTATGTGACACTTTATACCTTCTAGATTTCAGCCTAATTATCAAACTCTGTTTCTTCCTCTTTTCCCTGCCCATCACAACCTCCTGCACTTGCTTTTGCACTCCTTCCTCTATAAACTCCTGTCTCCCTTGTATATCTGTGTGTCTTCTTTCCTTGTGGCCCATCTTTTTCTCTTTGTCTGTCCACCTGCTCCCTGGCTTCATTTTTTTCCCAGACTGCGAAGTGTGAAGATGGAGCAAAGGAAGCTGAATGATCAAGCAAACACACTGGTGGACTTAGCAAAGGTGTGTACAGTCTTTAGTAGTAGATCTGTAGTGACATGTTGGTAGTTTTGTAGTATGGTCATGTACTGTATGTTTATTCTATGGAATGGATAGATTTATTAAGCAGCACAACTGTTTTCAACAATGATAATAATAACACATAGTTCTTGAGCAGCAAATCAGCATATTAGAATGATTTCTGAAGGATCATGTGGCACTGAAAACAGGAGTAATGATGCTGAAAATTCAGCTTTGCATCACCGGAATAAATTACATTTTCAAATGTATTCAAATAGAAAACTGTTAGTTTAAATTGTATTAATGTTTCACAAGATCAAATAAATGCAGAAAAACTTTCAAAACATTCAAACATCTTATCAACCCCAAACTTTTGCACGGTAGTCTTATGTGTGCTCATATGTGAAAACTGCGCACTTAGGGTAAATTCAGGTAAACTGGACCACATTACCTGAATGAACCTCTAAAATAGTATGTGAAATAGTATACAGTATGCAGCATGACCTGCATCCTTCATATTATTTGGCAAGTGACGTCTGTGCCTGAATAAACAATGGGAATTTTATTTAAATTTGTTATTTGACAACGTATTTGTGTAAATATGTCTTTTTAATTTTTAATATTATGTTTGACATTTTTTTAAATATTTATTTAATGTTTTTCAATATTTTATATATTTTATCTTAATGTTTTCATTTTTTGTAGTCAGAAAATGTGCTTATTTTCCATGTCAGTAGACAACACAGGGTATTTGTATGTGATTCTTGCATTTTTATGTCTAAGTGTGTTTATCACTTCTTCAGACACAGAATGTGATGTACGACCTGGTCTCAGAGCTGCAGGAGCGCAGTGAGGAGCTGGAAAAGCGGATCGGTCACCTAGAGGCAAAACTGGACTCCATAAACAACAGTCTGCAGGCTCTGCCTGGCCTGCTCTCACAAGCCATACAGCAGCAACAGCACCACCTGCTGGACGGGCTGACCCAGCGCGGATTCACTTTCACGCGCCCCTCCTCGCAGACCTCTGAACGCTCCTGGGCGTCATCCGTGCACCGGCGGAGATCTCCCTCTACCGCACCACACACGTCCTCCGATAGTGGCTAGCACGCTCTCACACACTCAAAACCATACTCTAAACCTACACACACACTCCTACACACCTCTATCACCCACTTACACTGCTAAATATACTTTTAGTACTAAAACCTTAACAAGAATGACAGCTTCAACACACTGGAATAAACATGTAATGAATAAACACATCATGGTAGAGATATGGTTTATGTTTAGCCATTGTATGGCTGTTTAAAGTTAGCTTTTTTGTAAAGCCCTGGTATAGTATGGACTGGATTCAGACTGCAGGGGGTGAAATGGATTTATATAGAGAGATATAGTTTGGAAATAGAGAATTAAATGGAGCTAACCTCATGGGAATACAGAGGACTGAGAAGGAAGGAAAAATGGGAGAGGAAGTCACCAGATAGGCAGTGATTACAGATATGTTCTGAATAGCATACTAGCATGCTACTTACTCTTACTGCAGTATATATTTGTATACAGTGTACAGTATGCAAATGTTCTGTATGCATTAAAATTCCCTACGGCATTTGCCAGAGAACACTGCGTTGAATACTGTATCTCACAATGCAATGCGTTCGAGTTTTCTTTTTCAGCGTTAGTAGTTTTAAGTATAAAACATTTTGACATTAAAACAAGACAATTTTTACCCAAAATTCAGTTAACTCTCATGTTGTCCTTGGTCATTTCAGACAAAAAAAAAAGTGTATGTTTTGAAATGTTTTAATTTTTTACTTCATCGGAATGAAAAAAAAAACGTACTAAATGAAGAAATAATTGTGGACACGATTAGAAAAAACGTCAAATGAAAAGTCACACTTACGATCTTCGCCAAAGAAAATGAATGGGAAATGCAAAAAATATGAAAATACAGAGATTTTTTTGGGAGGAGGATACAATCTACAAATCATCATTGGATTTTAAATGCCATTAAACACTTTATTAATTTGAAATAATATGAAATATTCTTCCTAATAATTGTATTACTTTAAATAGAAATAAATGAATAATTTAGAGGTGAATATTGTTTGAAATCCCCTCAAAATGCAAAATATTAAGGAACTAAATATACAACCCCTAGTAAAAAAGTTATACATTTAAAATACATTTATTTCATACTAAGTATAGTTCAAATCTATTAACATATTTCCTGACATATTGCTTGAGACTTACCTACTGATAGAAAAATTATAGAGTACTACTTGTGCACAATGTACATTTCTTAATATTAAACCTAAAATGTTTTAATGTCACTATTGATGAGGATCGTATGATCTTTGAATAATATTGGTCTTTAAATGCAAGATATTTAAAGTGTATCTGAAGTATACTTGCAATAGTTCCACTTTAGCACAATCAAATATACTTCAGTATATCTTTAGATGGGCTTCAGCACTACTTCCGCACAATTAAAGTGCATCAAGTACAAAACTAGTTGTTACAGTTTAGCAGACTTTAAGTATACCAAAAGTACAATTGCAGGGTATTTTTGTAAAGTACATAAATATGTAAATGTATTTGTAGTATACTTAGCATGAAATAAATGTATTTCAAATTCATTTTAGTATATTTATTTTTCAGTAGGGATGTTATAAGATCATGTGACAACAACTACACATTTGTTGAATATTGCAAATTCAATGGAAGAAGAAGTTCTGTATACAGTATATACTGCACAGTATTAAGTACTACGCTGGTATTTAAACCCATTAAATAGAATTGTTGTTGAATTGTCCATCTCATAGAAGCTGAGGAAGGGCCTTTGGAAGTCCCATGTTCAGATTGATTAATCATTACTAGATTTTAAAAAAAATGCAACCAGATTATTAGGAAATGCCTAAAAACAAGCAAGAAAAATTAAATTTGTTTGTCAAATGAATATTTTGCAGACTAAAAAATTTTTGCTATCAGCTGATAAATGTTTCCATGAGTCACAACACATTTTCTTTATATTACACTGACGACATTCAAGGTCTTATAGAATAATATAGGCATAAACAATATTCAAGCACACTTTTTCCAACAAGTGTTAAAGACCAAATAAGGTTCCGGCAGAGCTTCCAAAGGTCCTTAAAGCATCTTTAGCTCAGGCAATCTCTAAGACAGCCTGGGAACGTGATGGGAAGGAAATACTGTACACCCCCTTGCATGTTTCAATGCAAATTATGATGGAGCTGACCTAAAGGATGGTTTTCTCTTAAATTTTCCTTTCTTTTCTCTTCTCATTTTTTTACAGAGGTTCCTTTTTTATTATTTACCTAGATTTTTATAGCTTGTAGAGGATATACAAAATGTTACAGCAGAGCGGCAGCATAGTTGAAAACATGCATTCCTTGATCAAAGACTTAAAAAAAATTCACCTAAACAAAACAACAGGAGATGAATCCCACACTTGGATATCATTACCACTTACATGAAGTAACCAATTTGGTTCCCAGTTCTAGGTTTAGAACGAAAGCATCAAGATGTGATTGTCATTACGGGTTTGAAAAACAGCAAACTGCCTTTACTGTGTGTCTTTGGCCTTGTTGACCAAGCTGTAGCGGATTTACATAATGCTGGGCTCCAATATAAAGAAATAAATGAACAATTCCACTACCTGGTCACATTGCATTTTTATATATCTTGTCTTTGTTTGACATGTTGTCTTTACATAGCTGCTTTTGATTCTCCATTGGTTCAAATCCACTAACCTTTAACTTGGTCCATATTAAGACAACAACAGTAGTAATGACGCAGAATGTGGCGCACAATCTAAGAATAACAGTTCCTGTATTACTCCCAGTTAACCATGCATAGAACATTTGTGCTGAAGAAAATGGACAGTATTTTTAGGCCACTCTGAACAAGGCACTTTATAACCTGTAACACAAGTGCATTTATTTCTTTCATTGCTCAGCCATCCATCTATTCTTCTGGAACTCCTCTGCGTTTGTGCGTTCACTCACTATTTCGTGGATTGGCGGAAGAAAATGAAAGGAATAGTTCACCCAAAAATCTAAATGTACTGAAAACGTACTCACCCTCAGGCCATCCGAGATGTAGATGAGTTTGTTTCTTCATCGGGACAGATTTGGAGAAATTGAGCATTATATCACTTGCTCACCAATGGATCCTCTGCATTGAATGGGTGCCGTCAGAATGAGAGTCCAAACAGCTGATAAAAACATCACAATAATACACAAGTAATCCACACGTCTCCAGTCCATCAATTAAAGTCTTTATAATTGAACAGCTGGGTGTTTGTAATAAACAAATCCATCATGGTGTTTTAACTTCAAATGAATGCTTCTGGGCAAAACTCCATAATAACCATAATAATGATTCAGGAGAGACTTTTGACTTTTTCACTGAAGAAAGCAATGTTATGGAAAGAGGACTCGTATTTTAGCCAGAAGCTAAAATTTTAGATTTTAGTGATGGATTCGTTTATTACAAACACAGCTTTTCGCTTCACAAGACGTTGTGATATGTGATGATGTGATGTTTTTATCAGCTGTTTGGACTCTTATTCTGACGGCACCCATTCACTGCAGAGGATCCATTGGTGAGTAGGTGATGTAGGCCTAATGATAAATTTCTTCAAATCTGTTCCAATGAAGAAATGAACTCATCTACATTTTGGATGGCCTGACAGATAATGTAGACCTTCATTACGTTACGCAAAATACAGCGAAATAACATTGCAGTAATGACCCGCTAACTGTAGCCTACATTAGGCTATCTCTTACATATGCAGTTGTGAAAGTTGATGTATTCGGTCAGTTCAAAGCAGTGGGTGCTGTGATCTGGACAAACATGTCTCATCTCACCCTCATTGAAATTCTTTCTTGTATTATGCCTTGTTTTAGTAATTGACTTCAGCGCTACAAAGCGCTTCAGTGACACGCACGGTATGCATAAACATGTGATCAAAATACAGTTAAATGCACATTAATAGCTATTCAGAATGAAGATCACTTTCTCAAATGATTGTACAATCACGCAGGCTCTGCCTAGTGGCATAATACTATGAGTAGGCCTACACTAAGAAATTACAGATAAATCTTAAAAGAAGAAGAAGAAGATGGAACTTCCGAAATGATTGCCTGTTGATGTAATTTATTTATTGTATCCAAAAATTGCTCAAACACTGAAAGTTTCAATATTTTTCTCCCTGCCTCTTTTTCCTTTCATTTAAATGACCTATTTTTTTCCCTCCCAAAAACATAGGAAGGACTATGGGGTAAAATGAACTACAAGGTAAGTTGACACTTTGTTTCTAGGCAGCTAAAATAAACCATGTGACGGCATTCTCATGCAGAGACAATAATTTTTATATTTAGAGAAGGGTTGCATGTGGTGAGTGTGGCTATTGTATCCAAAAATGGGTTTCTTCCCTTTCCACATGAGTTTCAATCATGTCATGAGTTTGGATGATTTGGATCAAACTGATGAAGCACTTTTAGACACATTACAGTTTAGTTAGTTTAGTTTGTTGGTTGAACCCCAACTTCCTCCATCTGTTCACACATTCTGTAAAAAAAAAAAAAAAAACTTTCTCAGTCAGAAAGCTGGTTTACACCAAAATTTTTCTGCCACAAAGTTGTTTTACCACAAAAGTGCTCTGGTGTGGGGAAATTCCATTTTCATTAATATATATTAAAAAAAACAAACAAAAAAAAGCACTTTCTGCATTTCCCCATCCATGTCTCCACTCAACATTCCTCCCAGGTCCACTATTTTTGCCCTGAGTATTTATTAATATTTAAGAACCAAAACAAATAAACCTGGCACATTTTGAGTGGTTGTAGGCTAAGTGCTTTTTGTCCATAAAGGGTAACACAAACAGATCTACAAAAAAGAATGTTAAGAGTTATATGAGAACAAAGAATCGGGTGTATGATTTTTTATTATATTCTTGCCTAATTTTTATTCTTTCACAGATATAAAAGTTAGTGCAGTTAGAACTGTGGCCGGATATATAAACTATTTAGACTAGTCTTAAAAAATTTGTCATTCTACGCAGGACGGCTCTATTTGACAGCGCTATGCAAATATTGCCTCTTTAAAAATGTACGAACTAAGGCTATTTAGCATTTTGCAACCTGCTTATCTCTCAACACTAAAACACCAAGAACTTTATTTGTTATAACCTGATTATTGACAATTAAATTAGCAAATGGCGTCGAACAGTGTGGAAATAAAGAGCTAAATTAGTTAATCCTGAGTGAGAGATTGAATTTGAAGATTATGTCACTTCTTGTCGGGTGATGTCATCAAGGAATCGCAAACAACAAAAAACTATTGAAATAAATAAATAAATAATCTGGAATATTTCTTAATAAATTAAATGGCTGTTTTTTTTTTTCAAATGACCATTATACTATGTGACCATGTGATAAAATTGACACCTGTTGGAACCAACGTAGTGAAATGATCTAAAATCCATCCTTTGTTCACCTAATTGTGATAATATAAACCTAACTAATATAATTTCGATAAAATTAAACATTTGTGAATTTAATATTTTATCCGATATAATAAGATGGAGTCGCACTCTAAAACAGGGATGGGCAACTTTGATAAGTGACGAGGGCCAGCATTTTTTCTCCTTTATACCAAGGGGCCAGATTACTAATCCACGTCCACACACCTTTTTATTGAAGGAAATTCAAGTATAACTAATGTCATTTGTTTTTAAAGATTTTATTGCAGTTATGCTAATTCAGAAGGAAAACTTTGTTGTCAGTGGACAGAAATATTACCCCGACAAGCCAATGTAAACATTTCAATTGCATTGTCTGTAAATTTGCAACAAACAAATATACAGAGGTCCTTTTTTATCAGTAGCCTACAGAACATTCTCAAAGCAACCTAAAAGGACAGTTAAACAGGGCTTAATTTAAAAAAAAAAAGTTATTCCAAATGGTACCATAAAATAACCTGGTATCTGCAGGATTTTTAAAATCAAATTTAAGACCTTTAAAGACCTTTTTAAGATCTGCACTTCACATTTCAGCCT
>NW_015644118.1:1228694-1229331 GCF_001515625.1 Sinocyclocheilus rhinocerous
AATTATTATATTAATTTAAACAATTATTATTAATTAATTATTATATTAAATAACATATAAATATATCTTAGTGTCTTAATTGTTTAGATTTTTATAATGCATTAGCTTTTTGTCGATCCACCTGGTTCACATTTAAAAATATGTAGCAAAAATAGCAGATGGGCTTATTGAAAAAGCGAATTCGTTCTCTGCCAGCAGGTTTCACTTTCGGAACTCTGCATACAGTGGTTTCCCCGGTAACCGCAGTCCACAAAGCTGACTGCAGCGCTCAAGTTTATTCAGTGAAATCACAGCCTTTTGAAGTTTAATCGTCATATTAATCCATATAGCAATTCTTGTCTTTCCGTCCCCAAAGACCTCTTATAATTTAGACTTTTTATACCATTTAAGAGTTTGCATGGCCTTAAATGTAAACAATTTAACTGAAGACGTTTTAAGGACCCGCGGAAACCCTAATAAGAACATACAGTGGGGCAAACAAGTATTTGATACACTGCCGATTTTTCAAGTTTTCCCACTTACAAAGAATGGAGAGATCTGTAATTTTCATCATAGGTACACCTCAACTGTGAGAGACAGAATAAAAAAAAAAAATCCAGAAAATCACATTGTATGATTTTTAAATAATTAATTTCCC
>NW_015644118.1:1229431-1235413 GCF_001515625.1 Sinocyclocheilus rhinocerous
TGTTTCGGAACAAAGCAATCGATCTACAGGTGTGAAAGCACCCTAATATGATCTAGCGGGCCGTACTAAAAGACACCGCCGCCAGTTGCCCATCCCTGCTCTAATAAAACAATTCATGACAGGAATGACCCGCCCTCTGCAGCTTTTGTCCAATGGGATTAAACCTGGTTTGACTGACGAACTGCAGAGTGCGGACCATAGACTGTGCGGACGAGTCACGTCCCTAAGATTAGATCGAGTAAACTTCTTGTTCTGCAGGAAGTTTACTTTCACAGCCGTTCACGCATTTCCACCCACATCTTTTTGAGGGGGGTCAGCAGCACTGGAGAATCGTCTGATACAGAGAGACTCGTGCAGATGTGCTTCAGTGCATGCAGGCGCAGGTGGACTAGAAAGCTTTAGAGAAACAGAGAGAGAGGATCTGGACAACTGTCTCAGCCAACACCTTTACTCTCACCTGCTTCATTTTTTTTTAACTCGAACTGAACAGTTAATTTGAAGACGAAGAAGAAAAATCTGGGAAAATAATATTCTTTATTCTTTATTTCTTCAGGTGAAGACAGATTCAAAAAGGTAAAGAATGTTTTTGTCTTTATTTTAGATTTGTATGTATTTTAGATATTCATAAAAATACACCTTTACTCTCACCTGCTTCATTTTTTTTTTAACTCGAACTGAACATTTAATTTGAAGACGAAGAAGAAAAATCTGGGAAAATAATATTCTTTATTCTTTATTTCTTCAGGTGAAGACAGATTCAAAAAGGTAAAGAATGTTTTTGTCTTTATTTTAGATTTGTATGTATTTTAGATATTCATAAAAATATTATTATTTATAAATATTTAGCATTTATATATATATATATATATATATATATATATATATATATATAATGTATAATATATAATATTGTTGTTGAGTGACTAAAACTAATTTTAGTGTGTTATAGACGCATGCAGCAGTTTTTACTAAGACATGCAAAGTAAACAATAACAGCTTTTGTGATCTTTGCTCCAAGCTAACCCACTTTTGGTGTCTCTAGAGTTTATGCTTCATCATCTGCTTCAAAAATACCATATTACTTTTGTGCATAATATTGCGACAGTACCAAGCTTTTTGGACAAATACTATGGAAATACCATGTTTCTTACCATGGTAATGTTTTACTTATACAGTATACAGAGTTTCATACTACAGTAATGCCACGTTTTCGGTCATGTATGCTAGCGTTCTTTGAAATACCTTGTACTACCATGTATATTCCATGGTATATATTAAAGTACCATTGTGTTATGATGTGATGCCAACATTTTACCATGGTACTTCTACATTAATTTATCATAAATGAAATCAAAACTGTGCTGTGTTGGTAAATAAGAAAGGATTCTCTTGAGGACACCTGATCACTACAATTGTATCTGCCTACGTAGGCACCTCCACTCTGGAGCGGCCCAGACAGTGAAGCTCTTGTGTGTTTCTATCCAAACCTTTTTTTTTTTTTTTTTACCTCAGGCTTTTATTACCATGGTGACCATGCAGAGTGCAGCCTTGACTTTTTGCTATAACAAAAGAGAGAAGTTGGGGGAGGCCGGGGAGTAGGTGAACACATAGTAACCAGATAAATGGCTTTATCTAGGCCTTGGCCAGGGACTGAAAGTGTAGTATGCATTCTTCTGTTGTTGTGGTTTTGCATGCTGCTGTAGATATTTTTTTATTGCATTTTAAATTATTTTAAATATTATATTTTATTGAAGACATTTACAAATATGACATTACAATTGAAAACATAAGACATTATAAATTTGAATAATTTTTATTTAAGAAAATGTAAAATATATATATTTTATATTATATTTTAAATAATTTTAAATATGATATTTTATTGAAAACAGTAAAATCATGACATTACAATTTTAAGTATAAAGACATAAATTCAGAATTATTTAGAATATTATATTAAAAAATTTAAATTATTATATTTTATTGAAGACCGTAAAAATCAACTTGAAAGTCAACTTCCAAACTTCAATACAAGGACTTTCATATTACATCTAACTTTAAAACTTTTTTAAAAAACTTTACCAATTTTGAGCATTGTGTCAAAAAGACACACCTGTTTTTTTTATGCAAAAACAAACAAACAAAAAAAAATCAATCAGTGGATTGTGCTGTATTTTATTACAAATGTGTATTCACGGTAACATAAAAGTACAGCTAACGTTGAAATGTAACCAACATATTTCCTCCTATAGTGTTAGACATATTTTATAACATATTTTTGTTGAGTACTTTTTGATGCCTATTCTGTCTGGTTTTGCCCTGTTTGGGACCTCACCCCTGGAGCATATGATCTGAAATGAAACAAACGATGTATTTGGCCAGAATTTAAATCTATGCATTTCAAAGTCAGTGCTGGACAATGGTTGAGATTGAGTTTAACTCCCACGGTCGGGCCTGTAAACAGCGGCTTTGTGTGGACAGACTCTGATCCCTGGTGCCGATGTCTCCACTCTACTCTCTGTTGTTACCTCACACTGATGAACAGCACAGTTATTTCAGGCTTGTGGTTTCGGGTAACGTCATTTTGGCCTGTGTATTAATTGATGTCACGGCTGATGTGCTGACTTAAGACATTTAAAGGGATAGTTCACCCATGAATGAAAATTCCATCATTATTTACTCACACTTGTCTTGTTCCCAGCCTGTATACTGTTTGTTATGTTTTCCATTAGGGCTGCCCCCTAATAGTCGACTAAACTTTAGTCGACGAGAAGAGGCTTGGTCGACCAAAATGTATTAGTCGCTTAGTCGCAGAAAAAAAAAATCCACAGGAAGTGGTGAGGTCACGCAATCCGTGACGGACAGATCGTTAACGGCTAGATTTTGTAGTAATACAGTAACGTTACATCCAAACGCTCGCCTATCATTCATCGACCTCAAATATGGCTTATATCTAAAATATGTACGTAGTAGCAACTTTACATGGCCGCTCAATCTAATGTTAATTTAGAAAAATGTGCGCTATTCAAGTGTCTGAGGAGTGTGAAAGCTGAACAGTAGCGTGCTCACAGCATGACAGATGGAGGCGCCGGTGCAGTCACTTGCTCTTAAAATACTCCGCCATTTTGGTCATACTATAAGAGTAAGAGATAAGAGTAATACATCTTTCGAATTTGTAAAGCCTCTACGTTTCTTTGTGTGCACTCACTATAACAACAAAATATTGCGCTTTTGTAAAATAATGAAAGCAAACAGGATGCGCTTTCTGCCGCCTCGGTCTCTGTGAACTTGAGCGCGAAACTCCATATATACTTGCCTTACAGACATGAAAAATATATCTATAAAGAGTGAAATGTCTACTTTCAAATGAAACAATTCAAATCTGAAAAAAAACAGGATGCGCTTTCTGCCGCCTCGGTCTCTGTGAACTTGAGCGCGAAACTCCATATATACTTGCCTTACAGACATGAAAAATATATCTATAAAGAGTGAAATGTCTACTTTCAAATGAAACAATTCAAATCTTAAAAAACAGATAATCTCAGATTATGTAATCCGTATGAAACTTGCATGAAGGCGCATCCACTACTGTGGAGATGACGAGTCAGTGTCGCCAAATTCATCTCTTAAGCCGAAAACACTAGTTTATCAATAGATTATTAAAATGTTAATGCAGTTTAATCTTACTGGTTTTCCCTGACACATTCATCATCATTACTTCTGCCGGTGTGCTGTGACAAGCTTTATGCGTGCGCTTGAATGCTTATTAGGCTATGTAGGCAATTAAAGGCTCATTATCATGATTTAAATGGTTTATTAATAAACGTGCGATTAGTCGACTAATGCTTAAAATGAACGACTACTAGTCGACCAGAAAAATCCTTAGTTGAGGGCAGCCCTATTTTCCAGGATACACAAGGATTGTCTGTCAACCTTCAAAAAATAAATTTCTATTTTGTATTTATTTATGCTTATGATTATTTATGTATAATATCCAATTGCAGCTCCTGTTTATACACAAAAGTGACAGTAAAGACATTTATAATGTTACAAAAAATATATATTTCAAATAAATATTTTTCTTTTGAACTTTCTATTTATCAAAGAATACTGAAAGAAGAAAAAAATGTATCATGGTTTTAAAAAATATGCAGTATTTTCTCTAGTTTTGATCAAATAAATGCAGCCTTGGGGAGCATAAGAAACTTATTTCAAAAACATTAAAAATCTTACTGACCCCAAACGTTTGAACGGTATATGTGTAAATTCATATGATTTATATAAAACTCACATAATTTTTTTAATGTAATATTTTTTTAAATAAAAGCATTTAATAATTTTTTTATTTAATAATTAAGGCAGTTTTTTTTTTAAATTAACAATTACTTAAATTTAGATCTGTTCCTTACATAAAGCTATTGTGTATCTTAGACTGGAATGCTTTTTTTTTTTTTGTCTTTTGATCTGTCTTAAAATATTATTTCATAAATTTAGCTTGTCTTAAACAATAAATGAGGAACTTATTACATTTTCTATCTGCCTGTAACACCTGAGTGATGATATTCATGTTTATACATTAATTTGCTGCTTTTTTTTAGCAGGTCACTGGACGTCTTTGAGAGATGTTTGAGAAACAACCCTACGATAGTCCCCCGATGTACACCCCACCTTCCAATGGCTTTGGACCACCAGGGAGCTTCCAAGACCCAAGGAGTGAATTTGATCCCTACCCTCCAGCTCCAGGATCTTACTATGTGGGTGAGGAGGTACCACAGCATTTCTACAAATGGTTCTCCCCTCCGGGAATTGTGAAGATTATGGTAGGAACCGTTATAATCCTCTGTCTGGGAATCTTTGCCTGTGTGGCCTCGACTCTGGTTTGGGACATGCAGTATGGATTAGGTTATGGATCTGGACATTCCGGCTATCCTGGATACGGAAGTGGATATGGATACGGAAGTGGATATGGATACGGAAGCGGGTATGGATACGGAAGTGGATATGGAGGCTACTACAATTCTTACCCGACCCCTTACTCGGCAAAGACCAGCATGATTGCCGTCGCTGCCATAAACTTCATCATCGCTTTGGGGTTCTTTGCAGCCAGCTTCTCCAAAACAAACATGTTCCGCAGCAGGAAGTTCTACCTGGTGGTGCTTGTTGTCTGTTCTATAATGGCAGTGATTCAGGGCATTATAAACATTGTGTACATTGTAGGAGTGAACCCTATGGCCCAAAGCTCCACCAGCTCATACTACAACCCCATGCTTATGATGTGTCAGAACCTCTATGGCAGCAGTGTGACAGGAATGGGGGCCGGCTTTCCCATCTATAACCAGTACTTGTACCACTACTGCTACGTGGACCCGCAAGAGGTACCATTTAAAGTTACAGGATGTTTCAAAATGTCTTTAGACACTACATTTAATTTATGTTTTCTTTAAAGTCTACAATCAAAGGATTGCCACAGACCATAATTTCAACTCCCCCAGTGTGTCAATCCGTACAAGAAGTACATTTTTTCATTAAGATTTTCAAAAACATTGTAAAAGAAATCTATTTGATTTGAGTGGTTTAATCCAAGTCCTGTGAAGAGATGTGATCACTTCATTCGATGAACATATAATTTAGGCTTTTAGTCACATATAAACATTGATCAGCACATCTAAATAGGGCTCATCAAATATGGCAAATGGATGCTCGAACACACTTGATTGACATGTGAAACAAAACTTTAATGGGTTTGGACCAACATGAGGGTGAGTAATTGATGACAGCATTATTTCCTTAAAACAAAATAAAATATATAGTTAATTAAATTATATAACTCATCAAATCAAATGGATGCTCGAACACACTTGATTGACATGTGAAACAAAACTTTAATGGGTTTGGACCAACATGAGGGTGAGTAATTGATGACAGCATTATTTCCTTAAAACAAAATAAAATATATAGTTAATTAAATAAATTATATATATA
>NW_015644118.1:1237304-1255257 GCF_001515625.1 Sinocyclocheilus rhinocerous
AGGTATCGCTCGAGTACGAGAATATATATATATATATATATATATATATAATCAATTAATGAAGCACATCATGTTAAGCTTTTTTCCCCCAGTATATTTCGAAAGTATAACCATATGAAAAAGTAGTCCCTCCTCAAAAGGACAATTTTACACCTCAAATTAAAAATAAAAAAAATTAATGGAAAGATTAATCCAAATGCTAAATATGAATTAGGCTTCAATTGTGAGTGCATTACTGTAAACACATTTTCTGTTCTTTTTTGCAAGCTAAGAAACTAAATAATTCAGTGAAGAATCAAAGTAATTGTCTGTAGTAATCAATACATATTATGTTATTAATAGCCCAGAACTTTCATTTCAAGATAGAACTGATCATGAGAGTGAGATGATTATTAAGATGATTATAGTATACTAAATCAGTTTAGTATGATAAATAATTTAAAGTGACGTGTAGCCATGTATGGTGTCCCATACTCTGAATTTGAGTAGAGTAGTGAACACACACACACTGTGAACACACACCCGGAGCAGTGGGCAGCCATGTGCTGCAGCGTCCAGGGAGCAGTTGAGGGTTCGGTGCCTTGCTCAAGGTCTCACCTCCGTCGTGGTATTGAGGGTGGAAGAGAGCGCTGTACATTCACCTCCCACCTGCTGGTACTGAGACTCAAACCCACAACCTTTGGGTTGCAAGTCTGACTCTCTAACCATTAGGCTACGACTGCCTAATTTATGTATGCATACATAATAATCTGAGCACCAGAACGGCCAGACATGAGTATAGTTTCTTCCCTCAGGCAATCCATCTCATGAACAGTTAACTTTGCAATAAACATGTAATACTCAACACTACTTATACATTTATTAATTTAACACACATACCTCTTTTTACATTTCCTTGCATTTGTACATAACACACCTGTACACACAAATACCATCTATTGTCTACTTTGTATATTGTGTTTTTTTTTCCATCTTGTCACTGTCATTCTGTTTGTGCTGTGGAAGCTTCTGACACCAAAACAAATTCCTCGTATGTGTAAACATACCTGGCAATAAAGCTCTTTCTGATTCGGATCATTTATGTATGCATTGGACTTAATACTACAATTTTGTCATTCTCAGGCAGTTGCAATGGTTTGTGGGTTCATGGTTGTGGTGGCACTGGCTGTGGCGGCCTTCTTCTCCTATAGGACCAGAAGTAAAATCAGGCACTACGGGAAACCAAACATCTACTGGGATGGACCACTAATGGGAGGACCCGAGGGCAGAGATGTGGAGGATTGGGTGAGTTTCTTTATCACCTCTTAGTGCATGGAGGAAGAAACACATGGTCACTAATTGAGTGACACACCCAGATCAAAATGGCATGAAGTGTTTTGCCTAAGTATCAGGCTTATTGCTAGTCTTTGCAGCAAACAGCTGCAACACAAATGCCCATGCATTTAATTGTCCAAGTTATATATATAGGCTCTAGTAGCATCCCAGCAACCGTCCATGGGACAAGCAGTTTAATTCTTCTAAATAGTTTGTGATAGTCAATCTAGACATTTTGTTTTGGTAGACTGGGAGCGGCTTGAAAGTGTGTTTTGAAGTCATATATCCTTTAATAGTTTCAGTGGCCTGTGCGACACTGGTGATAATTCAGTCACAAGGTTAAATGTGTTGCTGATACGGTCTGTTTGTTAACAGCCGGCCTAGTTTCGCTGTGATTGATCATTAACCAAACTGAGAAAGTCAAGTGGCTTTTAACTCCTTGGGTGGATGACTATGAACGACTAAACTGGCGGCCTTCTTCTCCTATAGGACCAGAAGTAAAATCAGGCACTACGGGAAACCAAACATCTACTGGGATGGACCACTAATGGGAGGACCCGAGGGCAGAGATGTGGAGGATTGGGTGAGTTTCTTTATCACCTCTTAGTGCATGGAGGAAGAAACACATGGTCACTAATTGAGTGACACACCCAGATCAAAATGGCATGAAGTGTTTTGCCTAAGTATCAGGCTTATTGCTAGTCTTTGCAGCAAACAGCTGCAACACAAATGCCCATGCATTTAATTGTCCAAGTTATATATATAGGCTCTAGTAGCATCCCAGGAACCGTCCATGGGACAAGCAGTTTAATTCTTCTAAATAGTTTGTGATAGTCAATCTAGACATTTTGTTTTGGTAGACTGGGAGCGGCTTGAAAGTGTGTTTTGAAGTCATATATCCTTTAATAGTTTCAGTGGCCTGTGCGACACTGGTGATAATTCAGTCACAAGGTTAAATGTGTTGCTGATACGGTCTGTTTGTTAACAGCCGGCCTAGTTTCGCTGTGATTGATCATTAACCAAACTGAGAAAGTCAAGTGGCTTTTAACTCCTTGGGTGGATGACTATGAACGACTAAACTTTTGTAATACCAAGACAGTTAGAAAGCATACTTGAATTATCATTTTTTTTACAGTTCAAAGAATAAATTAAGTGTTTAGGTATAAACACATTTCTTAGAAGTATTTTTCAATGGCTGAGACAGATGTAAGTGTATATTAATGATTATTATATGTATATTTAAAGAGTTATATATTTCAATAATTGACTTAAAGGGACAGGAAAATACATTTACAGTCTTAAAATATGTTTTGGCTCAATGCCAAATATGTATTGTATGTACAATATGAATATAATTTTAGGAAATATATTTCTCATATTGAAAATATATTTAGTTTAAACTTTCAAATGCCAAATATATTATTATATTATTAAACCTTCAAATAAATTACAAAACGTACTTTTGGGTAAATGCAAAATGTTTTTAATATAGTTTGTACAATATAAATATATAGGTAGAAAACTAGAAAAAAATATTAAAATATGTTAAAATGGTTAAAAATAATGAAGAGAAAATATAAGTTACTAAAAATTCATCAAAAATATATTTTTGTATTTTATCTATTTTAGCAATACTTTTTGGGACATATTTTAAATCTGAATATATATTTTTGCCATATGGGATTAGACACAAAACATCTGAATTTAGATGAATATTTATTTACACATTATGTACTGAAAATGTGACAAAACTGTCAGTACATTCTGGGACTGAAAAAACTGTTCATCAGCCATGTAGGTATTGTTATAATCTAATGCTGATTGTTTTAAAAATAGCCAGATATCAGCCAATTTATCATCTTAGCTAGTATAGTAATCACTGTCTGTTCCCATTGCATTTATGGTTTTATTTTTATTACAGAACAGTGTGTTTAAGTGATACAGTACATAAGTGCTATGGAAGAGAACAGGAGTCATGTTGTGTGTGTGTGTGTGTGTGTGTGTGTGTGTGCGTGTGTGCATCACTCAGTACTATTGCATTATTGTGAGTCTTTCTTATTTAAAAAAGAGAAGCAATTCAAGTGATTGCACAAGCAATTCAAGCAATAAAGGTTATTCAAGAAACAGACAGTTTGTAATAAAAAGATCAAGGGAACTTTAATTTAAATATCATCAATTGAAATAAAGTCAGATGACTGTGCGTCTCCTCATAACAAAGAAAAATAACAGATGAGATATCTTTATTATCTTAAAGGCGCATCATATGACCCCTTTAATTGTTTTTCCTAGACAGATATACTAAGATTAAATGAGAACAAATTGGGACCAGCATTTCAGAAGAGATCAAACACTGCTCAGATTTACTAAGATACCAAAGTCTGCAATCAAAAGTCAACTCAAACATCACATTTTTTCCAAAATCATTCATAACTCTATAGCTCTGTACTCTTAATGTGTTACAATTGTTTCTATTTTTAATTCTAGGAATTTTAGAAGACATGTCTGAGACGAGGTTGATAATTAAATAAGCTTTAAACTGAGAATCCTGATAAAAATGAGCAACATCTTGTAAATCTTTCGTCCGGGTCTACAGGTTGTTAATGAACCCATAGCTGGTGGTGAAGGCTCCGTTGGGGTGGGGTTTGATTTTGGATTAAGTCCACTGGAAACATAATTACTACCATCATGAGACTGGTCTGCCTCTCTCTGCCCTGGTGCTTTCAGTAAATCTATGAGCTCTGACAGCGTTCCAAACATTCCCTTTAAGAACATTTCATTCCTTGCCTTTCTATCTCTCCTTCTCATTTGTCTGGTGCAAAAGGAGGTCACGAGCATGAAACGTCCCTCTTTTCTGTGTTCTCAAGCATTCTTTCCCTGCTTATGTAGCGTGATCATGGATCAGTGGTGGCAGTAGCTCATGCAGGGAAAGCATTGTTGGAATTCCTGGATGATTTGGGCTCTTCTACACAGTGGCTTTTCCCCTTCTCCCCAGCTGCAGGGAAACGCTCCTCCACCCTCTTTCCTGCTGCGTCCTCCCTTCTAACACACACACACACACATACCTTCACGCAAAACCCCTTCAGAACAAAACAAATAATTCCGCTGACACGCACACCTGACTTCATTGTTTTAGCATTGTACTGCTCGGAATTGTTTTCCTTATGGTTTTTACTTATATCCATACAGCCACTACTTCTTTCACCTTTTTGCTTTAGAAAAAAAGTATTATAAGTCATATATTGTGCCAGAAATCTAAACTATTGGCATTGTGTGTTTGTCACAAAACATGCTTACATGCTGAGAACATCCTCTGAAATCAAACTTCAACAGGAAGAGCAAGACCACTTTTGCTTCTTATTCCCTGCGGTCTTTCCTGTACAGTAGCAGAAGGAAGATAAAGTCTAAACAATGGATCTAAAATGGTTTCTGTGTTGGTATAATGTTCTGTACACAATGCAATTTCGAAAGTCTGCGATCAAGACAGATTTATGATGTTGTTAATAGTGTATTGTTTGTGCATTATAGTAATATACATAACATACTTACAGTCAGGCATAAGCTTTTACAAGTAAAACGTATCTGTTATTTTTTATGTTATATTAAGTCACTTTTCCAAACAGATTTTTAACATTTTATTTTTCAGATTTACACTGCTGATCAAAAGTTTTTAAAGAAAATGTATGTGACAAAAAAAAATCTGTTTCAAATTAATGTTATTTTAAACTTTCTATTTGTCAAAGAATCCTAAAAAACGCATTGCTTTGCACACAAGTATTATATGCTCTTCAACACTGATAATAAGAAGAAATGTCTGAGCACCAAATCAGCATATTAGAATGATTTCTGAAGGGTCATGTGACACTGCAGACTGAAAATAAAGCTTTGTCATCACAGGAATAAATTACAATTTGAAATTATTAAAACAGAATAATAATATTAATATATAATAATAGTTATAATAATATTTCACAATATTGCTGTTTCTACAGCATTTTTCATCAAATTAATGAAGCCGTGGTGAGCTTCTTTCAAAAACATTTTTAAAATCTTACCAAGCCAACCTTTTGAATGGTATTGTATGCTTAAATACAGCACCTGCAGAAAAACAGATTGTTGAGTGATAAAGAGTGTGAAGCCATTATGATTACACATTTATTTCACATTACATTTATTATTACTGCGTATAACTGCATTGTGTATCAATCAATGCAATACAAAAGTTTCCTCAAGGCCTGGCAGCAAAAAAGAACAGTTTTTGTCCAAAGATCACAGATAGTGAGGAATATGGTCATGAAAAACTAAAATATGTTGATTTTTGCTAACATTATAAGCAGACCTGAGGGAATTATTTAAATGATACAATAATGTAAGACCCTTAAAGATGCTACTGTTCATCAAACAAAAGAGACTTAACCATTTCAAATTCATGTTCAAATATCTGTTATCTGCTTTTAGTTCTTCTCACTTGCTTGCTTTATTGTTTGTGATGACTTTTCGCCTTTCATTATCTGAAATATGTTGCTTCCTGATGTTTTGCACGTCATGCTCTCTGTTCAGATATGAATCAATGTTTGCAGACTTTGTACTAAACAGTTTGTTCCTTTTTCAGGTCAACCATGTACAGGATGGACAGAGCGTGCAGGAGGCATCCATGGTGTTTTCAGAGAAGATGGCTCCTGTTCTGGCTTCGGCCCCCAGTGTCGGCTCCATCCCCCTAAAGACTGGCAGTTTCTTTAGCTCTGAGTCCCACAATGTTATCGGGTGAGTGAGTGAGTGATCCGACCCTGGGATAGCTGGAAACAGGAGCTCAAATATTGCATGTCCCTGCTAAGGAAATGCTGGAGCTTACTTTATTGCTTAAGGCCTTAATAAGTCATTCCAGTTTTACATACTGTACACTACTGGTCAAAAGTTTGGGGTCTTTTATGCTGACCAACAATGCATTTATTTGATCAAAAATAGAGTAAAAACCTATTTTGAAATATTTTTACAATTTATTACTACAGTCTTCATTGTCACATGATCTTTTAAAAATCATTCTAATATGCTGATTTGGTGCTCAAGAAACATTTATTATTATCATTGTCAATGTTTTTTTTCTGCATTTATTTGAAAAAGAAAGTTTCTGAATAATATAAAGCTCTTTATTGTCACTTTTGACAATACACTTTTGACAGTTTAATGCATCCTTGCTAAATAAATATATTAATTTTTTGTAAAAATTTTAAAGACCCCAATTTTTTGATGGCATTGTATAGTTACTCCTGGTTCAAACTAGTCAGTGGCATTTTTTTTTTTTTTTTTTTTTTTCTGATGTTAAATCATCAGTGCTACTGTGCTTTCAATAGTTGTCTGGGTCATTGATCTGCCTAATGGTCTAGCCATTAGTTTCATGAAGTCAGGTCAGATTACACCAAATATGATGTGTCTTGGCATGAGATCAAACTTTCTGCATTTTTTTAATCGGATGTTCTTTCATTATAATTTGTTTTTAAAGGGGTCATATGATGCTGCTAAAAAGAACATTATTTTGTGTATTTGGTTCTGTCCCTCCTTGTCCCTTGTCCTGTTCCATAGACATTGTTGGCATTTCAGAAATTAAAAAAAGAGTATTCTGTAATTTGACCTAACATGTTTATTGGAAAACACAAAAACATTACAATGAAGGACAATGAAGAAAACATATGGCTTATTAACAGTGAAATGTGAGACACCAACTTGTGAGGACATTTGAAGCAAATTACATTTTCTCTTATTTCTGTCAATGCTATGTTTAAGAACAGTGTTTAGTAGCCTAAATATCATTATCTCAGCTATAAAAGCATTGTACTTATGAAGCGTCCTCACAAATATTACTTCTAATATGCATTTTCTCATTCAGTTCATTAATTTTCCTACAATAACTGCACAGTCTTGAACCTATGGAACTTTATTTCCACCACGGAATAAAAAAATGTAAAATCTCAGTTTATATCTCACAATTCAGACTTTTTTTTTTCAGAATTGCGAGACATAAAATCAGAATTGCAAGAAAAAGTCAATTGCGAGGTTTTTTTTCTTAGAATTGTGAGTGTACATCTCACAATTCAGATTTTTTTTTCTTAGAATTCTTAGATACCAAAAAGACAGAAAAGAAATTTGGATTCCGAGATGTAAACTCGGAATTCTGAGAAGAAAAAAAAGACAGTATTGCGAGATTCATACTCACAATTGTGAGAAAAAAAGTCTGAATTGTGAGGTAAAAACTCGCAATTCGTTTTTTAATCTTTTTATTCAGTGGCAGAAATAAGCTTCCATATAAACCATTTCTCTTTTTGGATAAAGTAGTAACAATTTTTACACCCACAGTTACCCTGAGCGCTCTTTTAGCCGCCCATCTCACTCCACATCCCCGTCTGGAGAAGTGAGCTCCAGCCCCTCCGACCAGACAGACACCATCCACAAACCGTCTGCCTCCAGGGGCAAGAGGCGCAGGAGGAACCCTGAGCTGGACGAGTCCCAGTACGAAACCGAGTACACAACGGGAGGAGAGACTGCCAATGATTTTGACGAAGATCTATGGACACGGTGAGGATTTGTTGTGGTTCAGGCTCAGGGTTAGTAGCGCACTCCTAATTTTTTTTGGGAGATAATCGTCTCTGGAAGGCATGTCTACATGCTAACATAATAGACTAAATTTGGGTTAATGTGTCAAAGGTCTTTGCATATGTATGCATGTTTATATGTGTTGTTTGGTGTGATGAGTTAAAAAACAGATGTGGTTTCACTCATTGTTGGACCACGAGAAGAAAATCAGGCCTCATTTGTTAACATTACTGCATTAACTAACATGAACTAACAATGAACGATATATTTTTAGAGTATTCATTAACTTTTGGTAAAGTTAGTTATACTTGTAATGTTAAAATACTTGTATTCACTGCATTATGGCTAAATATTCTCACTATTTTGCTGTTTTTTGACACAAATGAAAAATACTGGGTTGAAAGTTTGAGTGGCCACTTAGTAACAAGTTGACCTTAATAAAGAGTTAAGGCATGGTCACATTAGCAAAATTTCAGTGTATGCTGGTACATATTTCACATTAGGGAATTACTCCAAATAGTGGTATTTTACATTAGCAAAAATTTGGCAAATGGAATTATTTCACACAAGTGAATTTTTTGGTAAATAGTAGTATTTCACATTAGTAAAATTTCTGTGAATGATAGTATTTCACGTCAGCAAAATTTCTGCAAATGGTTGCATTTTACTTTAGCAAATGTCTTGGAAAATAGTAGTATCTCACATTGAAATTTCTGCAAATGGTTGTATTTCACATTAGAAAATTTCTTGGTGAATTGTAGTTGTTCACATTAGAGAAATTTGCTAAACTTTTCACATTTGCAAAATTTTGGCAAATGGTTGCAATAGTGAATGGTAGTATTTTCACTTTTTTCACTTTATTGAAATTTTTGTGAATGGTAGTATTTCATATCAATGAAATTTTGGTGTGCCATGGCATTTCAAATTAGTAAAATTTTGGCGAATGGTAGTATTTCACATTAACAAAATTTTATGAATGGTGGTATTTCAAATGAGCACAATTCTAAATACCACAGACCATTTTCAAACCAAGCAGCTTTTTGTTTGTCAACACGGCAAATTTGCATGACCATCTTGAACTAACTTGAAATCTGCATTTGGAATATTTATGCCCTCACTGATTGTGCGTATTCCTATTCAAATGACTGGATTTTGCTGGTGAATTTTCATGTGTGCACCTTTACTCGGTTCACTCCAGAGGGATCGTTGCTAAAAAGTGTTTCTGTCTATCCGTTTCTTTGGAAAAAAAGTTTATTAAATAACCACTAAATGACTATTGATCTCATTTATCTTAAAGCTGAAAATACAAGTTGCCATCCATATTGGCAGAAAGGAGCATCACAACAACTGCTTTCTGTTTCATTCCCAATCAGTCTATATCCAGAGATCACATCTGATGCCCAGCGACACGAGTATAAGAAAGAGTTTGACTCGGACCTCAGGACCTATAAGGAACTGTGTGCCGAAATGGATGACATCAACGATCAGATAAACAAACTCAGCAGAGAGCTGGACACACTTGAAGAGGGCACGTCCAAGTACCAGGTGAGTGACTGAAACATTTCAGATAACTACTTCACCTCCCTGTTGTTCACATCCATATGACTTTCTTTTTTATCTCACATTACAGGCTGTAGCCGAGGAATATAATCGTCTCAAAGACCTAAAACGGGTGAGTCATGGTGATAAAACTGAAGTATGACTAAACATCTGACTCATGTTCATAGTAATAGATGCTCTGCTTTTTTTGATGCTAATATGAGGCTTTCCTTCCCTTATTCTCTCTATTTAGATGGCAGATTATCAAAACAAGAAGCACCAATGTTGCAAACTGCGCCACAAGCTTTTCCATATGAAACGAATGGTTAAGATCTACGACCGCCGTCAGTAATAATGAGCTCCATTAAACCACCACACCTGCTCTCCTTGTTAAACACTTCTGCATTTAACTGACAAAGCCTTCAAATGACTGTGTGACCAAAGTTGCCCGAAACTGCTGTAACCATGGCTTCACCCAGTGCTTATGATTAACCTGAGCCCTAAAGATGATTGGAAACAAGGACCAGAGATTCCGAAAACCGGTCCTTCCAAAGTCTTTCCATTACCTGGAACTTGTTCTTTCACTGGAAACATCTGCCTTTTTTTAGAGTGAGTGACTTCATATAGCCTGTAAAATGCCATAAAGCATAAAAATATTGTTGTTCTGTTTTTTTGTTGGGTGCGGTTGTGAGTGCTAACTTCAAGGTCAGCTGATTACAGCGGTGCATGTGTTTGTTGGAGGAAATGTACTTTAGACAGTCCTCTCCAACTGAGTAATTTGCACCTGCATTGGCATCTACGCAGTCAGTTTCCTTGTGTATTACTGTAAATGAGTTGTGTGTTTTATTGTCTGTAAAGGTGTAACTGTGGGGCACTGCTTGTTTTCAAGTCAGAAAACATAAAAGATTTTGTTTCGAGGTGTGCTAGAATAGTTCCCAGAAACAACTGAGGTATTTAGTTGAGCAGTTGTGTCCTAATGGTTAGAGAGTCGGACTTGTAACCCAAAGGTTGCGGGTTCGAGTCTCGGTACTGGCAGGGATTGTAGGTGGGGGTGAGTGAATGACCACGACTGAGGTGAGATCCTTGAGCAAGGCACCGAACCCCCAACTGCTCCCCGGGTGCCACAGCAAAAATGGCTGCCCACTGCTCTGAGTGTGTGTTCACGGTGTGTGCTGTGTGTGTGCACTTCGATGGGTTAAATGTAGAGGACAAATTCCAAGTATGGGACACCCTACTTGGCCACATATCACATCACATCACTCACTCATTTAAACATGCAGACCATTACAGAATATTCTCTTTTTTAACAACTGACTGCCTCAGAAAAAGAAGAAATGGAATTTTAAATCACAAAGATATTTGATATTCTTTGTATATATTCAATTTCATATTCAATTGTGATTTTAAAATCGAGTTTGGAAAAAAAAACTAAACCTTACTAATGGTGCACTATGTAAATACGCAAATTTGCAAGGGTTCTGTTCATTTCGTGCTAAATGTTTATATCTCATTGCATTTGATTCATTTCGAAATGTGATTTTCACACTATTTAAAACAATAATAGCTGCTTTTATCTCTAACTAATCAAATATCTATGCAAGATCAAATATTGAAGTTCTGTTTGTTTTGTAATGTTGTTATGGACAACAAGTAAGTTTTGTTCCGTTTTTTTACTCATGTAAAATATTTTGTACGAAAACATTTAAAGTGGTACAAGGCGTCAATTTTCGGCTGTTAATGAGATAATGCTGTTTGTTTTTCTCACGTGCATAACAGCATTTATTTTCATCTGTACATATTTGTTGCCCTTTCTATTTTCAATAAAGTTTTGTATTTTAAATTTTACATCTGTTTTTAAAAGTATAGCTAAGGCTGTAGTAAAGCGTATTTAGAGGGTAAAGTTTGGTTTTCTTTTATTAATACAGAACAGAAAGAAATGTAGTGGTTACAATTGAATGTAAGTAAATTGAATTTAAATAAATTACATTTGAATTTAAATAAATTGAATATTAATGTCTTATATGAGATCATGTATGTATTTACTATAATAAATCAAATACATTTTTCGGTTTACGACAGTAGAGATTTAAGTAGAGTAAACGGAGTAAAAAAGGTTAGACAATAGCACCCTCTGCTGGATGTCTTTTAAATAACAAGGCAAGGAGAAGAACTCGTCCACTTTCGGTAATGTCACGGAAACATACGATAAGTCTTTCGGTCTCGTTCGGGAACGTTACGGAAATACACGATCGGTAATCACTCCGCGACAAAAGGCTAATAACTAAATTACCAAGACGTGTGAACGCCGATTGGTCACCACGAGATTCACCACACTCCTGTCCTGACTGCTGAGGCGAGGGCATTCACTGAACCAGCAACGACATTCACAAGCATCAAATGAGGTTGTGATGTAGAAAAACTTTCTGAGGATATTTCGAAAGGTTAAACAGAAAGGTACGTGACTTACATCTTAGTAAACTTTATATTCTGTCATTGGCAGCGGTGCACCTGCTATATTTAATGACTGTTGGATATGCGCACACCTGCGAAGCCTAATATTATGACTGCATTGCGCTTCTCTGAGTTTGGAGTGTATTATGGCGTCTTCATTCATCATCTGCTTTTTTGTCATCTGGAATAACGCACATTCTGCATAAACCTAACGGAAGTATAAGTAGGCTATATTATTTGGGTTTTCTAAATGATAGGTTTTCTAAATGCTCTGATAAGGATATTTAAATGGCCATATTAACTATGAGTTTATTATTATTATTATTATTATTAATATTCATTATTTGTATTAATAAAATGCAAATACGTGATATTCTTATTTTAATGACAACGAAGGATTCTGTCTTCAGCAGCTTTTTAAAACTACATCCAACACCACCTACTCACTCTTGCTCAAAAATACACACAGGTCTGTACTGGTTTAATTCGCTTAAAGGATCAGTGTATGGCAAGCCGTCTTAACATTTAATCTATAAGCCGTACTAGTATCTATTTTCATGGTACTAGTATCTATTTTTTAGATACTAGTATCTAAAAAATAGATACTAGTACCTTGAAAATAGATACTAGTATGGCTTATAGATTAAATGTTACAAGGGCTTTCCATAATCAGTGTGGTTTCGAGAGATCTCGTTCACGTGGTTTGTGTGTGGGAATCTGTCAGGAGCTGTTTAATCTGTCCCTGTTCCCGACCTGACACGTGGCGTGACAATGCCAACACTCTGCCAGGCTGAAAACAACAAGTGTAAAACTTATATAAAAAAAAATAAAACTTTACCGATAGATGGAGTGGCTGCTAATGCGTCTTAGTGGTTGCTAGGGTGTTGCTATGCAGTTTAGTGAGTGTTCCGGTTGTTTCTAGGGTGCTGTTGATGTCTTTTAGGGTACAAAGCAAAAATAAATGTATTGTTTATTTAAATATTTATATTTAAAACTGTCAAATGATATGGTGATATTGAATTGATCCTATTTGATTTTCAATTCTGTTATATAAAAAAATAAAGCTTATTAGGTCAATACAGGACAAAGGTCTGATCCAAGTTTGGTGGATGTAACTCTAGTCTGACAGTTTTTTCTTTTCTTTTATTTTTCTTTAGAATAATAAGCTTAAACACACCACCAGTTTTTCTAGCCACTAAAATAAATAAAGTTACCTTGTGCACATACTTTACTTCAAGGTATTGCTGATCAGTAATGAAGTCAGTGTTATGGGGTTTGTGATCTATATGGCAGTGCATTTTTCTCAGTGCACCATGTAAATGTGCAAACTTTTGTCTCCTTCATTAGTCATGTTCATTCATCTAAGTCAGCAGTTTTATTTGATCATAAATGGATAAAAGTGAGCTAATTAAGAGCCTAAGTAAAACATATTGCACACCAGAGGAACATGATTGGGCACATAATTTAGTTCAGAGTATAGCGGATCATTAATAAAAGCTTATCAGAGTCCAGTCATGTTCATTCAATCAACAAGTAGTTAATCATAAAAAA
The DNA here is from genome assembly GCF_001515625.1 of Sinocyclocheilus rhinocerous. Taxonomy (NCBI): domain Eukaryota; kingdom Metazoa; phylum Chordata; class Actinopteri; order Cypriniformes; family Cyprinidae; genus Sinocyclocheilus; species Sinocyclocheilus rhinocerous. The sequence goes on from NW_015644118.1 coordinate 1,250,745, forward strand.
ATGTGAGTAAGCTGAAGTAGTTTATTTGGTGACATTGCACTGCTGTGCCAAACAGAAAACAAGTGTGTGTGTGCACACCAAACTAACATAAAATTAAGGAATTTACATATTTCATAGTGTTGTATGCGTGGTTTCCTAGGGATTTGTGACATACAGTGTCAATCCATTTTTATCAGTGCATAATGTAAATGTACAAATGTATTTATAGGAGACCCACTGTTTTCTGTCTTTCTTGTCTAAAAACAGAAAATAAACTACAGTTAATCTGAAAAATGCATGCAATACTACAATGGAAACCTGGGATTAAAATCGAATTGAAATCTGGAACTAAACAGGAAGACTAAGGTGTAATACAAGACTTCTTCGCCTTACAAATAGTTGTCAAAAGCAAAAATGCTACAAAATGCACACATTTGTTGAAAAAAGTGTGGAAAAAAATGTGCATTGCATGTTCGTTTTTTTCCCTTTCAAATTGATTTTTTTTTTTTTAATCTCAAATTGTCATGATGATAATTTAATTTGTAATTTAAAATGTTTCATTAAATTAGAAAAAATGTGAAATGGAAGCTATTTCACTGGTGGTCTCAGACATTTGGGCTATGTTGTATGTATATTGTAAGCTGCTTTTTAACATGTTCGCATTGGTGTGTGAAGATTTGGGACTGGAATAAGGAATCGACTGAGTGTCGCGGTGCTCTGGCAGGTTGTGTGGGTGTGCTGGAGAAACGCTGAGAAGACGTGCTGATTCAGCACAATTACATCCCACTCTGTCCCCTAGCGTCCACTAAAAGTGCTCTCGCTGCTTCCTTGGGTCTCTCTGGACCTGTACCCACTGTCGTAACGAGCCAATCGGAGCAGAGCCGCAGAGTGATCAAAAAATAATGCGTTGTTGCAGGTTGAGTTTGCTTAGTTTTGAAAGTAAGGCTTTTTGCAAAACCCTCCCATCTTTCACAGCTGTTACACTTCCTTAAACCTTTGAAATCTCTCTTTTTCCCTCTTTTGCTGTTTTCAGCATTCCGTCTCTTTCAGATTTCTAATAGGGTCACATCAGCCTGTCCAATATGATGAAAGATTGCCTTCAGTTTCTCATTGAGCCAGCCAAGAAGCTCAAGTTTCGTCTGAAGGTACAGTGGGTCATTTATTCATTCATTTGTTGCATCAGAGGATTTTTTTTTTCAGTAATTCAGTGAAACTCATTATATCAGGGTGTTTTTTTTTTTTCAATTACAGGCACTTTTGTTAAATATTATATAATTGTGTGTATTTGGGATAGGCTACATAAAATGCTAGCTATGAACTTCAACTATTTTTATCAAAACAAACTTAGTTGTGGCGTCATTTACACCACAACCATCAATATTTCCTGCTAATAAAGTAGTGTACTTGTTTATCAATGAGACATAATGAAATGTGAGACATGTGGAGTATGAAGAAAATAAGGAAAATTAAGATAAATATCATTTGTGAACAGAATATATTTTTGCCACTTTTGTACTGAATACAGTAATTTACAGTCAAGCCAAAATTGTCAAAACATATGAAAAAATAGTGAACATATTATTTAACTATTTAATATGAAAATATGATATACAGTAATTGTTTGTATTTAGAATAAACTTCATAAAATGTGAGGCACAACTACAGACTTTTTTGTCAGACGAGTTGACTTCTATAAAAACTAGTTTAATTGTGGCATCATTTTCATCACAACAATTTCTCCTGCTTCAAAATGAAATGTAAGATGTGGCGTGTGAAAAAAAAAAAAGGAAAATTAAGAAAAATATCTCTTGTATACTTGAATAGGCTATTTTTATTCTTTTATATTTTTATTTTGACTATAATCAATTTCAGTCAAGCTGTAACTGTTGAACTTGTGTAAAAAGTGTAAAAAATATTGTTTAATTATTTATTAAATATGAAAATATTATTTAATTGCGTATTTAGGATAAATAAAATGCTAGCTATGAAATTAGTCAGCAGTTATAATCCAGCCCATAATGTAACAATACAAAATTTGAAATGTGGTGGAGATGTTCATGACTTTAAGAAAAAAAAATTAATATAGCATTTATAAGTTTAGCTATTATATTCCTTGGTGGAGCTTTAGTTACTCCATAATTCCCAAATGTCTGTGCAGGAGACGCGGAAGAGAGTGAAACATGTAAAGAAAGAGCCATTAACAGAGAGTCAGCTGTTTATAATGGAGCTCGCGCGAGAACTCAACAGGATCTGTCAGGTAAGACAAATATATTGTTGCATTGTACCTGCTGTACCTGGCTTTTCTCGAGCTGTTTAGAATCAGGGTCAGTAAATAAATCCACTACCATCAACTACATTTCTACACACATTTGCAAACTCTGTTTATCCCTGTTGGAAGCTCTTATGCTGATGTCTTTCAGAGGTCAGATATTCTGGCTCACATCTGGGCCGGAGAGGACGTATGGCCTCCGCACGCCTGTCGAGAGTTCATTGTGGAGACCGCCAACATCCTGGAGATGAAGGTTAGAACCTGAGCTGAAATGAATCACAGGCAGCTGAATTTGCTGAATTGTACTTCAACAAATTCAACACACTTATATGTCCTGTTTAAGGTTTGTATCTTGTAAGCTGCTTCATCAAGACTAAAATAGAATTTTCTGGAAAATGATTATTCTGGGAAGAAAATTATAATAAAATATAAATGTCATTTGCTATGTGTATGTATAACAATTTATGTGTAATTCATACTGAAAAATGAAATTATTCATATTTTTATGCAAACATTGTAAAACATTCAAATCGGGGAAATTAATTTGAATTCTACTTAGTTCAGAAATGTAAAACGCATTCTCAGTTCATTTCTGAATGGTGCACAATCCTGTTCCTCAGTAAATATAGTCGCCTTCCTGTATTCATTTAGCTGCATCCTACAGGAGACACACTCTGTTTTTCAGACAGCTGTTGTTTCTCAGGATCTGCATGGCTTTAATTACAGGCTGATGTAGGTTGGTTTAGAGCCGTGTGTTATATTTAGAAAAAATCCTGCTTTAGAAACAAACTGTCACCAGTCCCCATAGTAACCAGCTAGTCTGTTTCTATCAGGCTGACTGACAGCTCCAGTAGCTTAAGGGTTTAAAATTCTGTCAGTTTTCAAAGGATCAAGCTTTAATCCTGGTTTGTTTTTAAGTTATAGTATAGTCCACAGTACTTTTGTGTCCTTGAGCTGTAGTTCGCTCCATGGTGTCCGCCTCGTGGATTTAGTGTACTTTTAAAAAAGCTTGTTGTCAGCACATTGCATCTGAGAAATCAAAGTAATTGATTTTTCAGACACGGGCTGTTTATTAAAAAGGTCACTGCATCATAAATGTCAGCTCAAGGGGCTCAAGTTATTGAGGCAATTATTTTCAGAGTTACTGATATTGAATCAAGAATACTGTATGTTGCGAAATGTAACAGTTTTGAGGGATTTAGATCATAATGTCTCTATATGTGGTTATTTATGTCATAGAGATGATACAGGCATTCAACTGGCCAGATTTAGTTTATATTCATTCCAAAGCCATGACTAGAGATTTCAATATTCAAAAGCACCATGAAAATATCATAAAAGTCCATAACTTGCATGCTAAATTCCAAGTCTTCTGTTTTTTTTTCTGATTATGCAGGAAAATATTGAGAAGCCCATGCACGTTTATGCTGATCTGCATCCAGAAAAGCGGGACTGGAAGAGTCATTTACTGAGCATGCTGGAGCAGGGTGGAGAATATGACATGGGCCCGTACAAAAGGATCATTATGGACTGGACCAGAGGACAGCGCAACAGACACCCGGTGAGGAAGATTCAGAAAATACATCTGCATATTCACCACCAAAACTAACTTCATGAGGCGCATTCTGGGATGTTTTTCAAACAGTATTGAAAATGTTCATACGTAACATGGAGAAAAAATAAAATACAATATATATATATATATATATTAGGGCTGTCAAAATGAATGCGTTAATAACGCATTAACGCAAATTAATTTTAACGGCACTAATTTTATTAACGTGCGATTAATGCAGCGCGCACTTTCAGGGTTTCCGCGGGTCCTTAAAGTCTTAAGAGGTCTTAAATTAAGTTGTATCATATTTAAGGCCATAAAAAGTCTTAAATGGTTCAAGAAAGTCTTAATTATGATTTCAAAAGGTCTTAAATTTGGGGAGGGACAGACACGAATTGCGATATGGCTTAATGTGACGATTTCATTGAATAAATATGAGCGCTGCACGTTTCAAAGTCCGGTGCTGGGCTGCTTTGTTTACAGTCGGAGAAACCGCTATATTTCTGCTGTTCCGACAGCGCCATCTGCTGGCAGAGAATGAATCTGCATTTTCAATAAGCCTGTCTGCTGTTTTTGTTCAGACCAATGCGAACATCCACCCATGTTTTTATGCAGCAAACACGCAGTTGTAAATGTGAACTGGTAGATCGATAAGAAGATAATGCATTATAAAAATCTAAACAATTAAGCCAGTAAAATATAGTTATATG
>NW_015644118.1:1255291-1258837 GCF_001515625.1 Sinocyclocheilus rhinocerous
AAGTCTACAAAACTAATTTCAGTCATTTAAGCATAAGCCTCTAGACCAAAAGGTTTGTATAATAATATAATCAAGTGTGTACAAACTTTTGTCTGCTAGTGTTTATATAGGCCTCTATATAGCAAATAAGTTTATATCCATAAATACATTAATGGCTACATTTTCTCAGGAGTAATTGGTTTGTGAGTTTGTAATTTAATATCGGTCCATGCTGTAAATGAAGCATCTTACTCACTCTATAGGTCTTAGTCTCGGGTTGCTCTCTGATTAAGAATTAAGATATTAACCTTGCTATGACCCTCTTGTCAGACTGGGTTGATTACAAACGACCTCACTGACTGACCTGAGAGAGACATGCACAGCCCGCTAAGCTGTATAAATTAGACGCACCACTGATTTCTATTGTTTTTCAGTTAAAATAATGACAGATTTGCCAAACACTCACAGCTTACTGCATACTACATGGTGTACACTATAGACTACCAGGGTTTCTGCCGGTCTTAAAAAGTTCTTAATGGGATAGTTCACCCAAAAATAGAAACTTTGCCATCATTTACTCACCCTCAAGTTGTTTCAAACCTATGAGTTTCTTTCTTCTGCTGAACACAAAAAAGATATTTTGAAGAATGTGGGTAACCCTTATTTTTAACAGTGTACTACTTTTAAAATTGTATGTAAATAAATCTTGATTTGAGGATGTTAATATATTTAAATTGTAAAACAAGACAAAAATACAGAGGAAGATTATTTTTTGCAGTGCATGCAACATTTAATGCCATGCCTTTATTTAAGACTTTCTGCACTTCTTTAAAGGGATAGCTCACCCAAAAACCGTTGTTCCAAACCTGTATGAGTTTCTTTCTTTCTGCTGAACACAAAAGAAGATATTTTGAAGAATGTTGGCAGCACTTTTTTCATACTATGAAAGTCAGTGGCTACCAGCAACTGTTTGGTTCTTAACTGGCATTGATGGTTCCATGAAGAAACTTTAAAATCCATAGAACCTTTTCATTGCACAAAAGGTTATTTAAAGTGGAAAAATGTTCCTCATATAATTAAATGTTCTTCACACTAAGAAAAAATGGTTCTTTTAGGAAATGTTCACTGAAAGGTTCTTTAGGGAACCAAAAATTGTTCTTCAGTGGCATCGCTGTGAAACCTTTATTTTTAAGAGTGTATGCATTATGCAATAATACCTGAATAAATTTCATATACAAAATTGTAGATGATTTGAAATGCAGTGTTAACACTCTTCAGGGAGGTCAGCCTTCAAATGGTTAGCTATTAGCTGTCACACATTAACCTGCATACCAGAAAGCATTTAAACATCAATAAAATTACACACCTTTGAGTCTATAGGGACATGCATCCTTTCAATATAGCATTACCTTTCTCATGCCTAATCAATAATTCATTCCTTTCTCAGAGTCGTTTTTATTTTCTTATGAGTAATTTGTGTGTAACTCAATATAAGTAAATACTGTTAGTGAAGTATGCTCATCTCTCTTTCTCTCATTACAAACAACTCCACTGACCTGCATTTGACACGTGCATAAACACAAATGAATGTTTTTGGAAACTTTGAATGTGGTTGTTTCTAAAGTGTTATAACAAGCTATGTTTTCTTCTGGTCTTTCTCTCTCAGCACGGTATCTGGCCGGGGGAGGCGGGGTTGATGATGCTGGATGACGTGGAGCTGCAGTGGAAGCGGGGTCACCTGTCACACCTGCAGTCTGCCTTGGAGATGCTCATAGGGGTCGTGCTTGGGGAACATCTGGACAAGGTGTGATGCCTCTAGAAACATAAACCACATTCAAAGACTTTCCATAAATTCAAAAATAAATTAAAATTAAAATTTATTTAATAACCAGCACCACTGACATTAAGCACACCTGTGTTTTTGTAGGAGCTCATTCCAAGACTGTGGCTGGTACAAAAACAAAAGACCCAGAAGATCGGTGAGAAGGCAATGACATTAATGTCCCAGAATTGATTTTGAAGGATAGTTAACTACAGATGCTGTTAGTGATTTCTGCTCCAATAGTGGCACCATTAGGAATTTCAAAAAAGAAATACCGGATAGTCTGGTATTTTCTTGAATATATTTTATACAATATATTCCAAAAATCACATACAGCAGTTTTATTAGTTTAGACATGAAGTTGTTTATGATCAATGTGTATTGAATAGGCTTTCTGATAATATCTCTTTCTCTCGCTGATCTTCTTTAGATTGCATTGGCTACATTCCACACATAGGTGAGAGATTATAGGTTCATCATTCAAATAATAAATAATTTAATGCCATTTAAATGCATTGACATTCAGCAGCTATAGTCATCAAGGCTGTCAATGCAATAGTTTCTTTTATTTCTATTATTTATGTAGTAACACAGAAATGTTGCTTTTCTTTTCAGTGTGGAACTGGATATGTGATGCTGCAGGTATGTGTCACAGTATATATATACAAACACAAACACACACTCACACAAACACACGTTTACTTAGCTATCTAAATGGGGACATTACATAGACTTCTATTGTTTTTATATACAGATAGTTATACAATTTTTAACCTAAACCCCTACCCCTAACCCTACCGCTCACAGAAAACATTCTGCATTTTTACAATTTCATAAAAAGGGTTAACTTTATTTGTATACATGAGGACGTCCCCAAATGGAGGTTTTTGGCAATTTTGTCAGGTTTGTAATTTATTCCTGTGATGCAAAGCTGAATTTTCAGCATCATTACTCCAGTCTTCAGCGTCACATGATCCTTCAGAAATCATTATAATAATAATATTTTGTAGAAACCTTGATGCATTTTTTATAGGATTCTTTGATTAATGAAAAATTCAAAAGAACAGCATTTATTTAAAATATAAATTTTTTGTAATATTATAAATGTCCTTAATATTACTTTTCACTAATTTAACGTATCCTTGAGGTTTTAAGATAATTAATCATTTTATTATATATACATCTATATATATATATATAATCAATCAAACAAATGAGACAAAAATATTTTCTTTGTCATTTGTTTATTCAGGAAAATGATACAATATTACATATCTGTGAGTGGTAAAAGTATGTGAAATTCGAGTCCATCTGTTTCGAGCTGTTTTCAATCAGTGAGAGGACTATCAGGTGTCATTGCCTGCCCTGTTTTATTTAGAGAATGGATCTATCAAAGTCTGATCATGTTTGTGCAAGTGAATCATGGCACAAACAAAGGAGATCTCTGAAGACCTCAGAAAAAGAGCTGCTGTTGCTCATCAGGCTAGAAAAGGTTACAAAACCATCTCTAAAGAGTTTGGACTCGACAAATCCGCAGTCAGACAGATTGTGTACAAATGGAGAAGTGGTCGACCAACAAAGATCACTCCAAAAGCAAGACGTGTAATAGTCTGCAAGGTTGCAAAGGACCCCAGGGTAACTTTTAAGTAACTAAAGGCCTTTCTCTCACTGGTAATATTAATGTTCACGAGTCCACCATCACATTTCTGTCATGACAACTCTCGGAGGGATTGGCATGGTAATAT